>NC_086453.1:100162832-100302832 GCF_028390025.1 Pseudophryne corroboree | reverse complement strand
CATGGATGAGGGCGCAAATATTATATTAAAATAATTAGTGATTCTAATGGTATAGTGTAGTGTTACATAGGTGTGAGTAATGGTCTACAAATCAGTGTGAAGCTGTTAAATTTAAATTAAATTGATAGTCTAAAAGACTGACTTTTAGGGTGTTTGTGGGATTATGGGATTACTCATTATTAGAATGTTACAAACGATAAACAAGTCATAGATTTTTTGAATGGGATCATTTATCTTGAGAAATACATAATAACTCGCTATATTGTAGAAAACATCTACATATATATTGTATACATGTAATAACATCGGCAACTGACTCACATTAACTACAGTGCATCCGGAAAGTATTCACAGCGCTTCACTTTTTCCACATTTTGTTATGTTACAGCCTTATTCCAAAATGGAATCAATTCATTTTTTCCCTCAAAATTCTACACACAATAACCCCATAATGACAACGTGAAAAAAAGTTTAGATTTTTGCAGATTAAAAAAAAAATCAATAATAAAAAGAAAAAAAAAAATCACATGTACGCAAGTATTCACAGCCTTTGCCATGAAGCTCAAAATTGAGCTCAGGTGTATCCTGTTTCCACTGATCATCCTTGAGATGTTCCTACAGCTTAATTGGAGTCCACCTGTGAATTCAGTTGATTGGACATGATTTGGAAAGGCACACATCAGTCTACATAAGATCACACTTGACAGTGCATGTCTGAGCACAAACCAAGTATGAAGTAAAAAGGAATTGTCTGTAGACCTCCGAGACAGGATTGTCTCAAAGCACAAACCTAGGAAAGGGTACAGAAAAATATCTGCTGCTTTGAAGGTCCCAATGAGCACAGTGACCTCCATCATCCGTATATGGAAGAAGTTCGGTACCACCTGGACTCTTCCTAGAGCTGTCTGGCCATCTAAACTGAGCGATCGGGGAGAAGGGCCCTAGTCAAGAAGGTGACCAAGAACACGATGGTCACTCTGTCACACCTACAGCATTCCTATGTGGAGAGAGGAGAACCTTCCAGAAGGACAACCATCTCTGCAGCAATCCACCAATCAGGCCTATATGGTAGAGTGGCCAGACGAAAAAACCACTCCTTAGTAAGAAGCACATGGCAGCCCGCCGGGCGTTTGCCAAAATGCACCTGAAGAACTCACGCCATGAGAAAAAAATTCTCTGGTCTGAGGAGACAAAGATTGAACTCTCTGGCGTGAATGCCAGGCATCATGTTTGGAGGAAACCAGGCACCGCTCATCACCAGGCCAATAACATCTCTACAGTGGTGAAGCATGGTGGTGGCAGCATCATGATGTGGGGATGTCTTTCATTGGCAGGAACAGGGAGACTAGTCAGGATAGAGGGAAAGATGACTGCAGCAATGTACAGAGACATCATGGATGAAAACCTGCTCCAGAGTGCTCTTGACCTCAGACTGGGGCAACGGTTCATCTTTCCCAAAGATAGGTGTGCCAAGCTTGTGGCATCATATTCAAAAATACTTGAGGCTGTAATTGCTGCCAAAGGTGCATCAACAAATTATTGAGCAAAGGCTGTGAATACTTATGTACATGCGATTTTTTATTTTTAATAAATTTGCAAAAATCTCAATAACAGTTTTTTCACGTTGTCATTATGGGGTATTGTGTTTAGAATTTTGAGGGAAAAAAATGAATTTATTCCAGTTTGGAATAAGGCTGTAACATAAAATGTGGAAAAAGTGAAGCACTGTGAATACTTTCTGGATACATCAAATAGTCACTTTCTAGTTCAATCCGGGATGATACTAGTAAAAAAAAAAAAAAAAAATAAATAATATTTATCTTAAAAATATTTACTGGAGTAATAGGCCCTACACACTGGCCGATTTTCTGAAAGATATGAACGATCTTGTTCATAAATGAACGAGAACTCGTTCATATCTTTCAGTGTGGAGACTCCAGCGATGAACGATGCGCGGCCCCGCGCTCGTTCATCGCTGGTCTCCCGTCGGCTGTGCATGCAGGCCAATATGGACGATCTCGTCCATATTTGCCTGCACTTCAATGCAGCCGCGTGACGGGGGGAGTGAAGAAACTTCACTCCCCCCGTCACTGCCCCCCCGCCGCCGGGTCGCTCGTCGGCCGTATCCGCCGTCGGGCAGCTCGGCGGCGGGTCGGCCAGTGTGTAGGGCCCATAAGGCTGCTCTCCTAATGATAACGCAAACAAATTGAATAAAACGGGCACAGCTGATATCTAGTAGCAGAGTGATGTACAGTATACTATCCTCTTCCTTTATTTTTCTTTTGTATTACATACACTACATATTGTGGAAGTTACGATCTCCTCATGAAATTAGACAAAGACAAGTTTGCAAGGTGTGTTCTGTTAACTGTACAGTAAATTTCATGAAAGGTCAATGAAATTAGTTATACCCCTTTTCCACTTAAAGCACTGGTCGCAGCCGTGTCGCCTGACACGGCTGCGACCCGTGCTACAGCCCCCTAATGACAGCGCTCACCAACCCGGCATATTGCCGGGTTGGTGACGCGGCAGGGGCGGCGCTGGGAGATCACATGGTCTCCCAGCGCCGCCCTCCCTATACACAGTGAACGGGAGCAGTGTCGCCTCGACACGGCACCCGTTCACACTAGACAGCTAGCCGGGTTGAACACGTGTTCAACCCGGCTAGCTACCCGGGTAGGATTCCCGGATCACTTGATCCGGGAATTTGCCGGGGGACCCGTTTCCACTAGGGAAAAACACGGGTAAATGCGCACCCCCGCGCATTTACCCGTGTTTTAAGGAGCTAGTGGAAAATAAGAATTTACTTACCGATAATTCTATTTCTCGGAGTCCGTAGTGGATGCTGGGGTTCCTGAAAGGACCATGGGGAATAGCGGCTCCGCAGGAGACAGGGCACAAAAAGTAAAGCTTTAGGATCAGGTGGTGTGCACTGGCTCCTCCCCCTATGACCCTCCTCCAAGCCTCAGTTAGGATACTGTGCCCGGACGAGCGTACACAATAAGGAAGGATTTTGAATCCCGGGTAAGACTCATACCAGCCACACCAATCACACTGTACAACCTGTGATCTGAACCCAGTTAACAGTATGATAACAGCGGAGCCTCTGAAAAGATGGCTCACAACAATAATAACCCGATTTTTGTAACTATGTACAAGTAATGCAGATAATCCGCACTTGGGATGGGCGCCCAGCATCCATTACGGACTCCGAGAAATAGAATTATCGGTAAGTAAATTCTTATTTTCTCTATCGTCCTAGTGGATGCTGGGGTTCCTGAAAGGACCATGGGGATTATACCAAAGCTCCCAAACGGGCGGGAGAGTGCGGATGACTCTGCAGCACCGAATGAGAGAACTCCAGGACCTCCTTAGCCAGGGTATCAAATTTGTAGGATTTTACAAACGTGTTTGCCCCTGACTAAATAGCCGCTCGGCAAAGTTGTAAAGCCGAGACCCCTCGGGCAGCCGCCCAAGATGAGCCCACCTTCCTTGTGGAATGGGCATTTACATATTTTGGCTGTGGCAGGCCTGCCACAGAATGTGCAAGCTGAATTGTATTACACATCCAACTAGCAATAGTCTGCTTAGAAGCAAGAGCACCCAGTTTGTTGGGTGCATACAGGATAACAGCAAGTCAGTTTTCCTGACTCCAGCCGTCCTGGAACCTATACTTTCAGGGCCCTGACAACATCCAGCAACTTGGAGTCCTCCAAGTCCCTAGTAGGCGCAAGGCACCACAATAAGCTGGTTCAGGTGAAACACTGACACCACCTTAGGGAGAGAACTGGGGACGAGTCCGCAGCTCTGCCCTGTCCGAATGGACAAACAGATATGGGCTTTTTTGAGAAAAAACCCACCAATTTGACACTCGCCTGGCCCAGGCCAGGGCCAAGAGCATGGTCACTTTTCATGTGAGATGCTTCAAATCCACAGATTTGACTGGTTTTAAACCAATGTGATTTGAGGAATCCCAGAACTACGTTGAGATCCCACAGTGCCACTGGAGGCACAAAAGGGGGTTGTATATGCAATACTCCCTTGACAAACTTCTGGACTTCAGGAACTGAAGCCAATTCTTTCTGGAAGAAAATCGACAGGGCCGAAATTTGAACCTTAATGGGCCCCAATTTGAGGCCCATAGACACTCCTGTTTTCAGGAAATGCAGGAATCGACCGAGTTGAAATTTCTTCGTGGGGCCTTCCTGGCCTCACACCACGCCACATATTTTCGCCACATGTGGTGATAATGTTGTGCGGTCACCTCCTTCCTGGCTTTGACCAGGGTAGGAATGACCTCTTCCGGAATGCCTTTTTCCCTTAGGATCCGGCGTTCCACCGCCATGCCGTCAAACGCAGCTGCGGTAAGTCTTGGAACAGACATGGTACTTGCTGAAGCAAGTCCCTTCTTAGCGGCAGAGGCCATAAGTCCTCTGTGAGCATCTCTTGAAGTTCCGGGTACCAAGTCCTTCTTGGCCAATCCGGAGCCATGAGTATAGTTCTTACTCCTCTACGTCTTATAATTCTCAGTACCTTAGGTATGAGAAGCAGAGGAGGGAACACATACACCGACTGGTACACCCACGGTGTTACCAGAACGTCCACAGCTATTGCCTGAGGGTCTCTTGACCTGGCGCAATACCTGTCCCGTTTTTTGTTCAGACGGGACGCCATCATGTCCACCTTTGGTATTTCCCAACGGTTCACAATCATGTGGAAAAACTTCCCGATGAAGTTTCCACTCTCCCGGGTGGAGGTCGTGCCTGCTGAGGAAGTCTGCTTCCCAGTTTCCACTCCCGGAATGAAACACTGCTGACAGTGCTATCACATGATTTTCCGCCCAGCGAAAAGTCCTTGCAGTTTTTGCCATTGCCCTCCTGCTTCTTGTGCCGCCCTGTCTGTTTACGTGGGCGACTGCCGTGATGTTTTTCCCACTGGATCAATACCGGCTGACCTTGAAGCAGAGGTCTTGCTAAGCTTAGAGCATTATAAATTTACCCTTAGCTCCAGTATATTTATGTGGAGAAAAGTCTCCGGACTTGATCACACTCCCTGGAAATTTTTTTTCCTTGTGTGACTGCTCCCCAGCCTCTCGGGCTGGCCTCCGTGGTCACCAGCATCCAATCCTGAATGCCGAATCTGCGGCCCTCTAGAAGATGAGCACTCTGTAACCACCACAGGAGAGACACCCTTGTCCTTGGATATAGGGTTATCCGCTGATGCATCTGAAGATGCGATCCGGACCATTTGTCCAGCAGATCCCACTGAAAAGTTCTTGCGTGAAATCTGCCGAATGGAATTGCTTCGTAGGAAGCCACCATTTTTACCAGGACCCTTGTGCAATGATGCACTGACACTTTTCCTGGTTTTAGGAGGTTCTTGACTAGCTCGGATAACTCCCTGGCTTTCTCTTCCGGGAGAAACACCTTTTTCTGGACTGTGTCCAGAATCATCCCTAGGCACAGCAGACGTGTCGTCAGGATCAGCTGCGATTTTGGAATATTTAGAATCCATCCGTGCTGTTGTAGCAGTATCCGAGATAGTGCTACTCCGACCTCCAACTGTTCCCTGGACTTTGCCCTTATCAGGAGATCGTCCAAGTAAGGGGTAATTAAGACGCCTTTTCTTCGAAGAAGAATCATCATTTCGGCCATTACCTTGGTAAAGACCCGGGGTGCCGTGGACAATCCAAACGGCAGCGTCTGAAACGGACAGTGACAGTTCTATACCACGAACCTGAGGTACCCTTAGTGAGAAGGGCAAATTTGGGACATGGAGGTAAGCATCCCTGATGTCCCGGGACACTATATAGTCGCCTTCTTCCTGGTTCGTTATCACTGCTCTGAGTGACTCCATCTTGATTTGAACCTTTGTAAGTGTTCAAATTTTTTTAGATTTAGAATAGGTCTCACCTAGCCTTCTGGCTTCAGTACCACAATATAGTGTGGAATAATACCCCTTTCCTTGTTGTAGGAGGGGTAATTTGATTATCACCTGCTGGGAATACAGCTTGTGAATTTTTTTTTTTCCATACTGCCTCCTTGTCGGAGGGATACCTTGGTAAAGCAGACTTCAGGAGCCTGCGAGGGGGAAACGTTTCGACATTCCAATCTGTACCCCTGGGATACTACTTGTAGGATCCAGGGGTCCTGTACGGTCCCAGCGTCATGCTGAGAGCTTGGCAGAAGCGGTGGAAGGCTTCTGTTCCTGGGAATGGGCTGCCTGCTGCAGTCTTCTTCCCTTTCCTCTATCCCTGGGCAAATATGACTCTTATAGGGACGAAAGGACTGAGGCTGAAAAGACGGTGTCTTTTTCTGCAGAGATGTGACTTAGGGTAAAAACGGTGGATTTTCCAGCAGTTGCCGTGGCCACCAGGTCCGATGGACCGACCCCAAATAACTTCCTTTATACGGCAATACACCTTTGTGCCGTTTGGAATCTGCATCACCTGACCACTGTCGTGTCCATAAACATCTTCTGGCAGATATGGACATCGCACTTACTCTTGATGCCAGAGTGCAAATATCCCTCTGTGCATCTCGCATATATAGAAATGCATCCTTTAATGCTCTATAGTCAATAAAATACTGTCCCTGTCAAGGGTATCAATATTTTTAGTCAGGGAATCCGACCAAGCCACCCCAGCTCTGCACATCCAGGCTGAGGCGATCGCTGGTCGCAGTATAACACCAGTATGTGTGTATATACTTTTATATGATATTTTCCAGCCTCCTGTCAGCTGGCTCCTTGAGGACGGCCCTATCTATAGACGGTACCGCCACTTGTTTTGATAAGCGTGTGAGCGCCTTATCCACCCTAAGGGGTGTTTCCCAACGCGCCCTAACTTCTGGCGGGAAAGAGTATACCGCCAATAATTTTCTATCGGGGGGAACCCACGCATCATCACACACTTCATTTAATTTATCTGATTCAGGAAAAACTACAGGTAGTTTTTTCACATCCCACATAATACCCTCTTTTGTGGTACTTGTAGTATCAGAAATATGTAACACCTCCTTCATTGCCCTTAACGTGTGGCCCTAATAAGGAATACGTTTGTTTATTCACCGTCGACACTGGATTCAGTGTCCGTGTCTGTGTCGACCGACTAAGGTAAACGGGCGTTTTAAAAACCCCTGACGGTGTTTTTGAGACGTCTGGACCGGTACTAATTGTTTGTCGGCCGTCTCATGTCGTCAACCGACCTTGCAGCGTGTTGACATTATCACGTAATTCCCTAAATAAGCCATCCATTCCGGTGTCGACTCCCTAGAGAGTGACATCACCATTACAGGCAATTGCTCCGCCTCCTCACCAACATCGTCCTCATACATGTCGACACACACGTACCGACACACAGCACACACACAGGGAATGCTCTGATAGAGGACAGGACCCACTAGCCCTTTGGAGAGACAGAGGGAGAGTTTGCCAGCACACACCAAAAAACGCTATAATTATATAGGGACAACCTTATATAAGTGTTTTCCCTTATAGCATCTTTTTATATATTTCTAACGCCAAATTAGTGCCCCCCCTCTCTGTTTTAACCCTGTTTCTGTAGTGCAGTGCAGGGGAGAGCCTGGGAGCCTTCCCTCCAGCCTTTCTGTGAGGGAAAATGGCGCTGTGTGCTGAGGAGATAGGCCCCGCCCCTTTTTCGGCGGGCTCGTCTCCCGCTCTTCAACGGATTCTGGCAGGGGTTAAATATCTCCATATAGCCCCCGGAGGCTATACGTGAGGTATTTTTTGCCAAAAAATAGGTTTACATTGCCTCCCAGGGCGCCCCCCTCCCAGCGCCCTGCACCCTCAGTGACTGCCGTGTGAAGTGTGCTGAGAGCAATGGCGCACAGCTGCAGTGCTGTGCGCTACCTTAAGAAGACTGAGGAGTCTTCTGCCGCCGATTCTGGACCTTCTTCTCTTTTCAGCATCTGCAAGGGGGCCGGCGGCGAGGCTCCGGTGACCATCCAGGCTGTACCTGTGATCGTCCCTCTGGAGCTAATGTCCAGTAGCCAAAGAAGCCAATCCATCCTGCACGCAGGTGAGTTCACTTCTTCTCCCCTAAGTCCCTCGTTGCAGTGATCCTGTTGCCAGCAGGACTCACTGTAAAATAAAAAACCTAAGCTAAACTTTTCTAAGCAGCTCTTTAGGAGAGCCACTTAGATTGCACCCTTCTCGGCCGGGCACAAAAATCTAACTGAGGCTTGGAGGAGGGTCATAGGGGGAGGAGCCAGTGCACACCACCTGATCCTAAAGCTTTACTTTTTGTGCCCTGTCTCCTGCGGAGCCGCTATTCCCCATGGTCCTTTCAGGAACCCCAGCATCCACTAGGACGATAGAGAAAAGGGGTATTACTGTAGGTGAGTAGCCGATAAACTGCTTAAAATGCTCCTGCAACAGTCAGATTGGGGGAACAAGCACACGCGATGACATTCCTGACCTTCCAGTTCCATTCGATAGATGAGAGTACACACTGGCCCAGCTCTGCTTCACACTCTTGGAAGGGTGATAAGGTCACTAACTAAGGCTGGGTACACACTTGACGATATATCGTTCACATCGTCCAGTGTGTATGCACAATATTGTTAACTATGCACATTCTCGCGGGTCTTTATCGATCTCCAATATCTTTAGGTCAAGCCTTGAAATCTGTCTGACAAGACTGCATGCATTACAACGTGAGTGCATGCCGTCACTGACCATATTGGTCACAATATTGTTCAGTGTGTATGCCCGATATCATTTGCGTTGACGATGTTTCATCTTATGTGTTACAATCACGGAGAACTATTTCCCTGTATAATTACTGCTGCTTAGATATGAGCTAATAAGACAATCACATTTACTCTGCTCAGATAGATCAGGTTTGCAATTAATGTGGTGGTTTGTTTTCCTCCAATATCGGTTTCGTTTCTGCACCCCCAATGAGCTGCCCCAACCCCCCCACGCACAACTCTGCTAACTTTTGGTTTTATTTGTTCCAGAAGACAACCATACTAAGAGTAGCCACCAGGCCCGCATCATTGCACATAAGGGAGTTGAGACATGTTCTTGCTCTGAAAGACTACAAATGGCTGTTAACTGAAATCACCTATGGATGGCAAAATGTGCAAAGTACCCAAATGGGCAGGAGCCACAGCCATCCGATAGGGTGCCACATTCTGTGTCAGAAGAGAGTAACTTAGACATCTGTTGTCCTCACTCATAGAAATCTGCTTCTCTCTTCTCTGAAATTCATGCACAGCAGCTCCTGACGTTCCAAAGAAGCCAAGAATAAACCTCAATGCGCAGAACTACCAACATAAATTGCAGTCTTACCACTGCCACTTGGAGAAGAGCCAGGAGAGCAGCTTCGGGGAAAGATGACTGGCTTGTTCTCTGTCACTTCTACTTTTGAAGGCGAACTGGCAGGAGAATCTAAAACAATAGAAATAGAAAGACACCTGAAGACCTGGACCTGTGGCCTTTTTATTATTACAACCACATTGATAGCTAAACTATACATCTAAAACAGATAAAACTAGCTACATATGAACAAAGGCATCTAAGATACACATCAAAAAGATTTTAACATTATTCCACCTTAGAATATGCAAATAAACATCCCTGCTGTACAACATACCATGAACTCATTATGCTCCATACCGCTGATAACCAATCTTTGCCACTGTTCTAGAGGCACTAGTACAAGTTACCCTCTAGATTAATAACATGTGGATGGCATTTAATAAGTGGATTAAGCAATGAACATACATCTAGGTGGGTTCTAGAAGAGTTTGGTGGCATAAACCACTCCTACCATTCCTCACGCAATAAGAAGTGTTACTGAAGTATTGATCCCACAGCAGCAGTACACAGGCTCTCCAAACAGTCAGAACCAGCAGGGCAAATTGTCAGTCCTACAGATTGGTTTCTTTGTATACCAAGCATTTTTCCCTGTATGCTGAACCCTACAAGGAGCAGAGGAGTCTCCTCTAGACATGGGACTCCGTTTACTGGCATGGTAGAAAGACTGAAATCAGGTAAACAAGGTGCTCATTTTGCCTACTGTCTGTCAATGATCTCATCTAGCTCTGGGATGAATAAGATATCGCCAGAAAAAGGAGAATTATGTTCTTACCTTGTTAAATCCTTTTCATCTAGAGCCATAAGGGACACACAGGCTTTGGACAGCGGCTATAGGCTATGCAGGAGGAGACTTGGCAGCTACAAAAAGGAGAGGACTCGGGAGAGTCAAAATGATCTGGGGTTAATACCCCAAACCGAACACCAGGAGAAGTACGCCAAACCTGGTGATAAACCCTTGCAGAAGAGTGTTTATGGGCATGTAACAGTACTAATAACCGGACTGGAAAATCCCTTAGCTCTCAGGACGGATTTCTCAAGAGCCCCATGAAAGTAGATCCGGAATGAGAGGAAAGCGCAGCAGAGAATCGATGGATTTTATCCACATAACAAGCTCAATGCAGTCAATCAGGAGCTAGCAGGATCACAGTGCCATCTTCCAACTTGTGGAGGATCCATGGCATTAGCAGGGAGGGAGGGGGGTAGAAATGTACATGATATGGAAGGCCCACTGAACTACTAAGGCCTCCACCAGAAGAGCTCCCGGATTCCTGGTGCATAAGCAGTACCTCGCCAGCTTGAGGTTGTGCCAAGACATCACCAAAGTCGATGTCCGGCAAACCACCTAGACAAATTAGTAGCTGAAAGGAGCCTGGATGAAGAGTCCACTCACCCGAGTGATCAGAAGACAGCTCTCCTGAGTACAGAAAAGAATAGTTCTCCACCTGCGCCAGCCAAAGACTGCAGCTAGATTTTGTTTCCGAGCTCACCTAGCCCACATACAATCAGATAAAAACAACAAAAACAAAACCACAGCGCCGTCAGCATAAATCGTTATTCCTCGTTTGTAGCGACTATCCAAAGTCAGTTCAGGATCACACAACCCTAGGGTGTCTTCACTCCACCAATAGAGAAGTTATGCCCAAAGAGAGGAAAATATGAGGTTAGTGGGGGACAATCCTTCCCACCAATATATGGTGAGATGCAGGCACCTTTTTTAGGCACTAACCTTGAAATAGTGCCCTATATGCACCAAAAGGTTTCTTTATAGGTTTGTCGCACACTCCTCCTCCTCTCCTATTGCTTCATATGAGGTAAAGGATAAAGGGCAGAGATATTTGAGGATCGGGACTATAAGGTCTCATTGATGATATTACTGCACGAACTGCTGATCCCAGCATAAAAAGAAACCTTTATGCGAACATAGGGAATCATCAAAAGGTCAGTTCATTGTGGGTGATCATATACTGGCTATATATTCGGAGATAAAGGAGACACTTTGAAAACGGTGGACAAAGATACCTTTCAATGCATATAGGGCATTCATTGAAGGTCAGTGCTTGACAGGTTATCTCTGCCCTTTATCCTTTACCTCATATGAAGCAATAGGAGAGGAGGAGGAGTGTGCGACAAACCTATAAAGAAACCTTTTGGTGCATATAGGGCACTATTTCAAGGTTAGTGCCTAAAAAAGGTGCCTGCATCTCACCATATATTGGTGGGAAGGATTGTCCCCCACTAACCTCATATTTTCCTCTCTTTGGGCATAACTTCTCTATTGGTGGAGTGAAGACACCCTAGGGTTGTGTGATCCTGAACTGACTTTGGATAGTCGCTACAAACAAGAGGAATAACGATTTATGCTGACGGCGCTGTGGTTTTGTTTCTTTGTTGTTTTTAGCTCTCCTGAGTAGTCCACTGACCCTGAAAGGCCTGTGGACAGGTTATTGCCACCCACTAGCGAAGACTTGCGTTGGGCCCGAGGAGGACACAGTCCTGAATCCAAACGGGGCGGCCCTTGTCCAAGTGGGACCCATGGAGCCACCAGAAGAGGGAGTGCTGGACCGCCCAAATGAGAATGATTGTATCTTGATCTGCCGATGGGATTTGGTCCATCGTGCCAGAGCTTCCAACTGAAGAGTCCAGCAGTGAAACTGGGCATACTACACCATGCTGAAGGCGGAGACAAGTCGCCCAGGATCTGCATGAAGTGTATTGACACTCGGCAGTGACGCAAGAACCTGCAAATCTTGTCCTTTAAGTCCCGAAGTTTGTCAGAAGGGAGAAAGACCTGCTGAGCTTTGGAGTCCAGCAAGGACCCCAGATGCAGCATCACCTGAAACAGAGTTAAGGAGGATTTCTTCAAATTAATGATCCACCCATGAGACTGAAGAAACTATCGCGAGACGGAGGTAATCCCTGAGATCTGGAGACTGGGCCAGGATAAAAAGAAAATGATCCAAAAATGAGCTCCCATTACTTTTGTGAAGACACGAGGAGCCATGGAAAGACAAAATGGCAATGATCAAAATTGTTAATATTCCTCCCGGACAGCAAACTGGAGGAAGCTATGGTGACTGAGGTGGATAAGAACATGCAATAGGCATCCTGGAAGTCCTGGAAGGCCATGAAATCCCCTGGCTCCAGCACCAGTGATGAAATGCAGAGACTCCATGTGGAACCTGGGGACCTGCAAGTACCTGTTGAGGGTCCTCAGATTGGAATTAGTCAGAAGGAACCCTTCAGCATCTGAACCAAGATGCTGACATAGAAGTCTGTGCCTCTCTGAGAAAGGGGCAACTGAAACATTTACCTTGGGGGGTTTAGTAGGTAGTGAACGGACTCAAAAAATTGAGACTGAAAACGTTCCTGGAAGGGGTAAGCATAATCTTGGGAGACTATGCCTCATACTTAGGAGTCCGTTGTGGTCACCAACCAGGTCTCTGAGAAAAGCAAAAGCTGGCCTCCCACGCTGGGGTAACCCATGGAGGCCTGCACCTTCATACTATTCTTACTGACAGGCAGTAGACATTGCAAGTGAGGTACAGTTATTTGCTTAAGTCGGTAGTCAGCTTAACCCTGTCATCTGGTGGACACTTGGGGCATAACCAGAACATTTAGTAATAGAACACAGACTCTTCAGTACTAAGGATTCGCAACATAAAAACTAAGCCATAGTGACCCTTACACTGCCACCTTATGGACAGTTGATATTTTGTGCTAATTTTAAAAAGTACTAATTAACACTGAATGTTATTTATCATACTGAATTGCATTTCACTGTATATTGCCTGGTATGCATAACCTTTGGTACGGATAAGTCGTGACATGTGATGGTGACTATTCCTGTTAATAAAATTTGAGTCACTGTCCCAATGTGTAGTGACTGTGTGCGTGGGTATAGTCTGGTAGGGTCCTCATCCTTCTGCCTACACCAAGGCGTCAATAATGAGTTCCTCAGGAGTCTGAGACAGACAATTGCGGGGAAGAAACAGGTACGACACCCTCATCACCTGCTGACACTTGACTATTAGTGGTGTACCACATATTTACTAAACATTACTGGATTTGCATTTAATTATATTGCAACTGTAAAGCCTGCAAGAAAAGGAGGATTTTGGTACTTACCGATAATTCCCTTTTTCGGAAGCCATAGGGAACACTGGCACAACTTCAAGACTGTGGGGTGATGGTCACTTACAGGGAGCTGGCATTTTAAATAATCTACAAGTGAAACAGTCTCCTCCCCCTCTATCCCCCATCATCCCTCAGTTATGAATTAGCAGAGAGGAGACGGGAACAAGAGAACAGAACTATATGAGGGAAGCGAGCACATAATAATCAAACAGAACAGAACAGTCAAGGCAAGAGAACAGCGATGGGCGGGCGGACAGTATCCCCTTTGTTTCCAAATAAAGGATTTATCGGTAAGAACCAAAATCCTCCTTTTTTCTGTCAGCCATTAGGGGACACTGGCACAACTTCAAGACCGTGGGGATGTCCCAAAGTTTCCCCCCTGAGCGGGAAATCGCTAAGGAACTTGCAAAACAATATGGCCAAACCGTGAAGATGAATCCGCAAAAGTAAAACTTGTAGAACAAGGCAAACTTATGAATACTGGACCAAGTGGCTGCTCTACAGAGTTGAGACGTGGTATCCCCCCTACTAGCGGCAGAGGAAGACCCAACTGAGCGTGTAGAGTGGGCCGCAATGGATAATGGAGGTCGCCTAGATTCGTGTAGATAGGTTTGACGAATAGTCAACCAAATCCAGCAGGCCAAGGTCTGCTTAGTAGTATGCCACCCTCGCTGCGAGAGATCATAAAGCACAAATAAGGCATCAGTCTTTCGTAGCGGTGCTGTCTGTTCCACGTAGATCTTCAACGTTCTCACTACATCCAGAGAAGAAGGTGTCCCAGAGTCCTCCTGTAAGGATGGTACCACAATCGGCTGATCGATATGAAAAGCCGACACGACCTTGGGAAGAAAGGAAGCATGTGTTCTCAATTCCGCCCTATCAGGATAAAAAAAAACAAGTATGGAGGCATACAAGACAAGGCACTTAATTCAGATAACCTCCGGGCTGAAGCTATGACTAATAGAAAAACAGTCTTCCAAGTAAGATAGTGAATATCTGAGTCTCCCAGATAATCCAGCACCAGATTCAAGTCCCAAGGAGCTGTAGGGGGGAGGGAGGGGGGGTTGCAACAGGGGTTACACATGAAGGACCCCTTGTAGGAAAGTTTGCACATCCAGTAGGAGCACCAGGCGTCTCTGAAAGAAAATCGATAAGGCAGATACCTGAACTCTCAGGGATCCTAGATGAAGTCCGGAATCTAAACCTGCCCAAAGAAAGAGCATGAACCGTAAGAGACGAAAAGAATCTGATTGAAACCCCTTTTCGGTCACACCAAGAGATATAAGAACACCAGATGCGATGGTAATGGGCTGCCGTAACAGGTTTTCGTGCACGCAACATCGTGGGAATCACACATTCCGGAATCCCTTTCATTTTAGGATGTTTGCCTCAAGCGCCATCCCATTACACGTAGACGTGGTAAATCTGAATGCACGAAGGGCCCTTGTTGGAGTAGATCCGTTCAGAGGTAGAGGCGCAGGTCTGAAAACCAAGCTCTCTGAGGCCAATCCGGTGCCACCAAGATCACCGTGATTGAGATTCTCATGAGAATTCGAAACAATAGAGAAAACAGAGGAAACACGTATACTAGATCATACAGTCAGAGCATCTACAGCTTCCGCCTGAGGATTCAGTGTTCTGGAGATGGATCGAGGAAGCTGATGACTGAGACGGGACGCCATGAGATCCACCTCTGGACACCCCCCAGCGCTGTGTTAGAGCATCAAACCTCTGGGTGAAGTGCCCATTCTCCTGGATGTAGATCCTGACAGCTGAAGTAGTCTGCTTCCCAATTGTCTACTCCTGGAATGAAGACAGCTGAGAGGACTACAGCGTTGCATTCGGACCACTGGAGAATGCGTGTCACCTCTCGTATCGCTTGGCGACTGAGAGTTCCTCCCTGCTTGTTTACGTACGCTACAGCAGTCGCGTTGTCCGATTGAACCTTTACAGCTTTTGATTGAAGAACTTGGACAGCTTTTACCAGCGCATTGTAGATCAGTCTCACTTCCAACACATTTATTGGCAACAGTGATTCCTGTGGAGACCAATGGTCCTGAAGATGGAAGTCCAACACAACCGTGCCGTTGTTAGGAGCATCCAGTCCCATACGCCAAACCGCCTGCCCGCAGTGAGATTGTGCAGTTGGAGCCACCAAAGACATGAAAGTCGCGTCTCTGGAGTCAGTCGAACTAACTGTTGAAGGTGTAGATGCGACCCCGACCATTGATGTAACAGATCCAGCTGTAAAGGATGTGAATGAAAATGGCCGAACTCCAGAGTTTCGAAAGCTGCTACCATTTTCCCAGGCAAACGAATGCATAAATGGACTGATACCAGCCTTGGCTTGCGGACAGCTTGGGCCAGTTCCTGTATACAGAGAGCTTAGTCTTGAGACAGAAAAACTTTCTGGACGTTGGTGTCCAAGATCACACAGAGAAACTGGATACGATGTGAAGACTGAAAATTGATTATCCATCAATGTTCCACTAACACATTGTATGTTAATAGCGCATGCTCCTGGAAAATGAGATCTGATGGAAATTTGAGGAGGAGGCCATCTAGGTATGGTATTATTGTGACTCCCAATGATCTGAGATAAGGAGTAATCACCGACATGACCTTGGTAAACACCCTGGGGGCTGTGGACAGAACGAATGGTAAGGCTCTGAACTGAAAATGATCCTGTTGAATTGCAAACCTGGGAAACGCTTGGTATGGTTCCCATATCGAAATGTGGAGATATGCATCCTTGATGTCCAGAGATATCATAAATTCCTTGCGTTCCAGGCTCGAGATCACCGAGTTGATTGACTCCATCTTGAACCGGTAATAAGACAGAAACTGATTTAACGATTTCAGATTCAGAGTTGGTCATACAGTACAGTCTGGTTTTGGTACTACGAAAAGATTGGAATAGTAACCCTTCTTTTGTTGAAGCAGTGGTACTGGCATTATCACAGCTGATTCTACCAAGGACTGTATTGCACCTTGAAGGGCCAAACGTTTGTCCAGAAGAAGTGGAAGACTTGTCGTAAAATATTTCTTTGGCGGCAAAACTTCAAAATCTAACATACCTTTGGGAGATGATATTGCGAATCCACGCATTGTCTGACATCTTGAACCAGGCTTCCTGAAAGTTTCGAAGATGCTCTCTCCCACCGTACTTGGGCCCTGGTGGGAGGGGAGACCGTCATGCCACGGTCTTTTCTGCAGGCTTTGGGTCTTGATGACTAGCAGTGACTGGTTATTGCCGCAACCTCTACCCCGCAAGGGTGTAGCTCTTCCGCGTCCTCTAAAAGGCTGAGTCGAACGAAAGGACCAAAAGAAAATTCCAGTATAAGAGCGCTTAGGTGGCGGCAAAAGGGTTGGTAAAAAGGTAGGATTTACCACCCATAGCCTGAGAAAATAAGATTTTAAACCTACCAGTAAATCTTTTTCTCGTAGTCCGTAGAGGATGCTGGGGACTCCGTAAGGACCATGGGGAATAGACTGGCTCCGCAGGAGACATGGGCACTAAAAAGAACTTTAGGTATGGGTGTGCACTGGCTCCTCCCTCTATGCCCCTCCTCCAGACCTCAGTTAGAGAAACTGTGCCCAGAGGAGACGAACAGTACGAGGAAAGGATTTTGTAAATCCAAGGACAAGATTCATACCAGCCACACCATTCACACCGTATAACATGGAATATATGAACCAGTCAACAGTATGAAATAAAACCAGTATCAGTCCAAAACTGATTCAACTGAAACATAACCCTTATGTAAGCAACAACTATATACAAGTCTTGCAGTATGTCGTCTGCACTGGGACGGGCGCCCAGCATCCTCTACGGACTACGAGAAAAAGATTTACCGGTAGGTTTAAAATCTTATTTTCTCTAACATCCTAGAGGATGCTGGGGACTCCGTAAGGACCATGGGGATTATACCAAAGCTCCAAAACGGGCGGGAGAGTGCGGATGATTCTGCAGCACCGAATGAGCAAACATTAGGTCCTCATCGGCCAGGGTATCAAACTTGTAGAATTTTGCAAAGGTGTTTGAACCCGACCAAGTTGCTGCTCGGCAAAGCTGTAAAGCCGAGAGGCCCCGGGCAGCCGCCCAAGAAGAACCCACCTTCCTAGAGGAATGGGCCTTAACCGAATTCGGTAACGGCAATCCAGCCGTAGAATTAGCCTGCTGAATCGTGTTACAGATCCAGCGAGCACCAACCTTGTTGGCAGCATACAGGATAAACAGAGCCCCTGTTTTCCTAACTCGAGCCTTTCTGGCCACATAAATTTTGAATGCCCTGACCACATTCAGGCACTCTGAATCCTCCACGTCCCTTGTAGCCACAGGCACCACAATAGGTTGGTTCATATGAAAAGAGGAAACCACCTTAGGCAAAAATTGGGGACGAGTCTGCAACTCAGCTCTATCCACATGGAAAATCAGATAAGGGCTTTTGTGAGACAAAGCCGCTAACTCCGACACTCGCCGCGCCGAAGCCAAGGCCAACAACATGACCACTTTCCAAGTGAGATACTTTAATTCAACGGTTTGAAGCGGTTCAAACCAGTGAGACTTAAGGAACCGTAACACCATGTTAAGGTCCCATGGTGCCACTGGAGGCACAAAAGGAGGCTGGATATGCAGCACCCCTTTCACGAAAGTCTGGACTTCTGGAAGAGAAGCCAATTCCCTTTGAAAGAAAATGGATAGGGCCGAAATCTGAACCTTAATGGAGCCTAACTTTAGGCCCAAATTCACTCCAGTTTGCAGGAAGTGGAGAAAACGGCCCAGATGGAATTCTTCCGGAGGAGCAGTCTTGGCTTCGCACCAAGACACATACTTCCTCCAGATACGGTCATAATGTTTCGATGTCACCTCCTTCCTTGCCTTTATTAGAGTAGGAATGACCTCTTCCGGAATGCCCTTTTCCACTAGGATCCTGCGTTAAACCGCCATGCCGTCACACGCAGTCGCGGTAATTCCTGGAACAGACAGGTCCCTTGTTGTAACAGGTCTTCCCTGAGAGGAAGAGGCCACGGATCTTCTGAGAGCATTTCCTGTAGATCCGGATACCAGGCCCTTCGAGGCCAATCTGGAACGATGAGAATCGCCTGAACCCCTCTTCGTCTTAGGATTCTCAGTATCTTTGAGATGAGAGGAAGAGGAGGGAACACATAGACTGACTGAAACACCCACGGTGTCACCAGTGCGTCCACTGCAATCGCCTGAGGGTCCCTTGACCTGGCGCAATATCTCGGAAGTTTCTTGCTGAGGCGTGAAGCCATCATGTCTATTTGAGGCAGACCCCACTGACTTGCAATCTCTGCGAAGACTTCCTGATGAAGTCCCCACTCTCCTGGATGTAGATCGTGTCTGCTGAGGAAGTGTGCTTCCCAGTTGTCTACTCTCGGAATGAAGACTGCTGTCAGAGCGCTTACACGACTCTCCGCCCATCAAAGAATCTTTGAGGCTTCTGCCATTGCCACTCTGCTCCTTGTGCCGCCTTGGCGGTTTACATGAGCCACTGCTGTGATGTTGTCTGACTGAATCAGAACCGGTAGACCTTGAATTAAGTCTGCGCCTGACGAAGGCTGTTGTATATGGCCCTTAATTCCAGAATGTTGATGTGTAGACAAGCCTCCTGGCTTGACCACAGACCCTGGAAGTTTCTTCCCTGTGTGACTGCTCCACATCCTCGGAGGCTCGCGTCCGTGGTCACCAGAACCCAGTCCTGGATTCCGAACCTGCGACCCTCTAGAAGGTGAGCACTCTGCAGCCACCACAGGAAAGATACCCTGGCCCTGGGGGACAGGCGGATCATCTGATGAATCTGTAGATGTGACCCGGACCAGTTGTCCAGAAGGTCCCACTGAAAGGTTCTGACATGGAACCTGCCGAATGGAATGGCCTCGTAAGATGCCACCATTTTTCCCAGCACTCGCGTGCAGTGATGTACCAACACCCTCGTTGGCTTCAACAGGTCCCTGACCAAGTCCTGCAGTTCCTGGGCCTTTTCCGTCGGGAGAAAGACCCTCTTTTGTTCCGTGTCCAGAATCATGCCTAAGAAAGGCAATCTGGTTGTTGGAACTAACTGTGACTTTGGCAGGTTTAGAATCCAACCGTGTTGTTGTAACACCCTCAGGGAGAGTGATACTTTGACCAGCAACTGTTCTCTCGATCTCGCTTTTATCAGGAGATCGTCCAAGTATGGGATAATTGTGACCTCCTGCTTGCGCAGGAGCACCATCATCTCCGCCATTAATTTGGTAAAAATTCTCGGGGCCGTGGACAGCCCAAACAGCAACGTCTGAAATTGGTAGTGACAATCCTCCACCACAAATCTCAGGAACGCCTGATGAGGTTGATAAATGGGGACATGAAGGTATGCATCCTTTATGTCTAGAGACACCATATAATCTCCCTCTTCCAGACTTGCGATGACCGCCCTGAGCGACTCCATCTTGAACTTGAACCTCTTTAAGTATAGGTTTAAGGATTTTAAATTTAGAATGGGTCTGACCGAACCGTCCGGTTTCGGGACCACAAACAGGGTTGAGTAATAGCCCATCCCCTGCTGCAGCAGGGGAACCTTGACCACCACTTGTTGGAGACACAATTTTTGAATTGCTGCCAAAACTACCTCCCTCTCTGGGGAAGAAGTCGGCAGTGCCGATTTGAAAAACCGGCGAGGGGGCACCTCTTCGAATTCCAGCTGGTACCCCCGGGAAACAATGTCTATTGCCCAGGGGTCCACCTGAGAATGAATCCAGACCTGGCTGAAAAGACGAAGACGTGCCCCCACCGGAGCGGACTCCACCCGCGGAGCCCCAGCGTCATGCTGTGGATTTAGTAGAGGCCGGGGAGGACTTTTGATCCTGGTAACTGGTTGTAGTTGGCAGCTTTTTCCCCTTGCCCTTACCTCTGGCAAGAAAGGAAGATCCCAGAGCCCTCTTGGATTTATGCGGCCGAAAGGACTGCATCTGATAATGTGGCGTTTTCTTAGGCTGTGAGGAAACATAAGGTAAAAAGGTTGATTTACCTGCAGTAGCTGTGGAAACTAGGTCCGCGAGACCTTCCCCAAACAACTCCTCACCCTTGTAAGGTAAAACCTCCATATGCCGTTTTGAGTCGGCATCACCCGACCACTGTCTGGTCCACAGTGCTCGCCTGGCAGAAACTGCCATAGCGTTCGCTCTGGACCCAAGTATGCCTATATCCCTCTGAGCCTCTCTCATATAAAGGACCGCATCCTTAATATGACCCAGGGTCAATAAGATAGAATCCCTATCCATCGTATCCATATCAGTAGATAAGGTATCTGTCCACGCCAGTACAGCGCTACAAACCCAAGCCGACGCTATTGCCGATCTGAGTAATGTACCGGTATGCGTGTAAATTGACTTTAAGGTAGTTTCCTGCTTGCGATCAGCAGGATCCCCGAGGGCAGCAGTATCCTGCGACGGCAGCGCCACATTTTTGGAAAGGCGCGTCAACGCTTTATCCACCCTTGGGGATGATTCCCACCGTATCCTGTACTTGATCGGGAAAGGATACGCCATAAGAATCCTTTTGGGAATCTGCAGCTTCTTGTCTGGAGTTTCCCAAGCACTTTCAAATAACTCATTTAATTCAAAAGAAGGTGGAAAAGTAACCTCAGGCTTCTTTTCTTTAAACATGTAGATTTTCGGATTAGGCACCACGGGGTCATCTATAATATGCAGCACATCCTTTATAGTAATAATCATATAATGAATACGCTTTGCCAATTTTGGCTGCAACCTTGCATCATCATAATCGACACTGGATTCAGAATCCGTGTCGGTATCTGTGTCAACTACCGGGGAAAGTGGGCGTTTTTGAGACCCAGAAGGCCCCTGTGACGTAAGGAAAGGCAGGGTATGACCCTCTGTACTGTCCCTGGATTCTGCTTTGTCCAAACGTTTGTGCAATAAATTAACATTTGCATTTAAAATATTCCACATTTCCATCCAGTCATGTGTCGGTGTTGCCGACGGAGACACCACACTCATACGCTCCACCTCATCCCTAGGAGAGCCTTCCGCTTCAGACATGCCGACACGCACGTACTGACACACCACTCACTCAGGGAAAACTATCTGAAGACAGTTCCCCCAAGAGGCCCTTTGGAGAGACAGAGAGAGAGTCTGCCACTGAAGAACTGATGTCTTCTGCCGCCTTTGAAGTCTTCTGCCTTCCTATACTCACCCGGCTTCTATCTTCCGGCTCTGCGAGGAGGACGGCGGCGCGGCTCCGGGAGACCTGCGTTCGGACTCCCTCTGGAGCTAATGGTGTCCAGTAGCCTAAGAAGCAGAGACTAACATTTAAGTAGGTCTGCTTCTCTCTCCTCAGTCCCACGATGCAGGGAGCCTGTTGCCAGCAGGTCTCTCTGAAAATAAAAAACCTAACAAAATACTTTTTTTACAGGAAGCTCAGGAGAGCTCCCTGTAGTGCACCCAGTCTCCTCTGGGCACAGTATTAAACTGAGGTCTGGAGGAGGGCATAGAGGGAGGAGCCAGTGCACACCCATACCTAAAGTTCTTTTTAGTGCCCATGTCTCCTGCGGAGCCAGTCTATTCCCCATGGTCCTTATGGAGTCCCCAGCATCCTCTAGGACGTAAGAGAAATTAACGAGTCTAGTTCTTTTCCAAAAAGAATGTCACCTGTAAACGGTAGTGCTTCCACCCCTCTTTTTGACTCAGCGTCAACTTGCCATGGCCTAAGCCAAAGAACTATTCTGGCTGCAATAGTTGCTGCTGAGATCCTCGAGTTAACTTGTCCAATATATCTAGCCGCTACTCCTAGGTATATAGCCGATACCTTAATATGTTCCGCTAAGATCAATACTTCTTCTAACGGAACTCCCTCTTGTAAGTCCTTTATCAATTTAGTGGCCCAATGCTCCACTGCCTTGTTCACCAAGGAACTTACGAAGGTTAGTCTAAGTGAGACACCTGCGGCCGAATAGATGGACTTCAACATGGTGTCCAGCTTCCGGTCAGATGGGTCTTTCAACGAAGTTGCTCCCAGAACAGGTATCTTTTTGGACAACCTGGATAGAGAGAGGAGTCCACTCGAGGTAACATCTCCCATTTATCCGTCATAGCTGATGGAAGTGGATAAATACTTAGAAAACTTTTAGGCATCTAAAACCGCTTGTCCGGATGTTTCCATCAGCTGATCATCCAGTATCTTGGAAAAGGATAAGTGACCGATGAACACTGCTTTCTACCAAATAAAGTAGTATATGGTGAATTCAAAACTTATCTTATAGCTAAAATAAGAGGTTCAACTCCCTGAGAAGGTTCCTGTGGAACTTCTTCATCTGGGTCAGTAATTTCACCCAACTCACGATCGTCCTCTTCAGCTTCATCCTGAGAGAGAAGACCTGCCACCCAGGGTGGTTCTGTAGCAATAGAAAATACATCATTTTGAGGAACCTCTTAACCATCTTTCGTAAAGCAGACACCTCATTATGTAATTGTGAGTTGGTTCCTGTGAGCGCTACCGCCCAGGGGGGAAAATTAGCATCTTGGGGCAGATTAACTAATGTAACCTCTGAAGCACATGCTTCACACAAGGAGGAATCATCTGTGTGATTTTTTTATTTATTTTTTTACACTTATCACAGATAGTTTTTGTGATGCCTTATTAGCTGGTCCCTTGTACACATACAATTTACACCAGCACTCTCAATGAGAGAGTGAGAAAGAGAGGAGGGGGGGGGGGGGGGGGATATCAGCGGGATAGAGGTAGGCATAATATTTGTACTACTCCCCTATTCTAACTGCCTCTGCCACCCGTCTGTATTTTATGTGCAGGCTTTCAGGTTTCTGGCAGTCTGAAGGAATATGCACCTGTCTCTGCAAACAGTGCTGATTCCCGAGGGAAGAAGAAACATTGTTGCTATTCATAAACTGCCTAGCTGAGGAAGGAACATTGACAGTTTGAAAACCTGCCAACTCCGACCCCTATGCACAGGCACCCATTTCAACTAGGCAGTGGCGTAAGTTCGTCACAGTTGCCCGGAGGCAAGATAAATATTGGTGTCCCCCTATTTCCTATATTAAGATGAATGTGTGTGTATGTGTGTGTGTGTGTATGTGTGTATGTGTGTATGTGTGTATGTGTGTATGTGTGTATGTGTGTATGTGTGTATGTGTGTATATGTATATATATATATATATATATATATATATATATATATATATATATATATATATATATATATATATATATATATATATGCGTTCTGAAAAAAAAATGTATATACTGTATATATTTAATTGTCTTTTATTTTAAATCACACATTTCTTAGCAGTCATACCCAGGATTAGAACCCATGACCTGTTACACCAACAGCAGACCCTTAACTGATGGAGTAGAGGGTGTGATGTAGTAGTAGAGGGTGTGATTTGTAAGGTGCAGGGACCAGTGAGGAAGTCGGCCACTGAAAAGACAGCGGCAGCTATCAATTAACTTAATTCAATGGTGTCACAGAATGGGAGAGGTGCCCCCCTTCAGAGCAGGAGCCCGGCGGCAGATGACTCCGTTGCCTCCCAGAGTTCTGCCTCTGCAACCAGGTCCCTAAGAGCCATTTTGAGTGGGTGCCTTACACAATTAAAATCAGTCTTTGGCTGCACCCAACTCACAAGGTGCTCCAGATGCGGTCTGCCTTCTTGTTAAATGCCCTGCGCCTTAGTCCGCTGCGCTGGGCGTGGGCGCCGGACAGTGCCTCACACGAGGAGGCCCACTCACCCAACCGGTGCCTCAGGATGCGGCTGTCTCGGGAGGAACAGTGCTTCTCAGGTTATGCGCCGTTCTCTTTGTGCAGCTTGACGCTGCTAGTGTTTACCCACTTCTCTTATATTAGTGGTGAAGGGTTCCTGAGGATGAGGGAACTAAGTCCCAAGAATAAAAAAGCTAAATAAATGAAATAAATGAAAGTAAATATAGACTAAGCTGGAGCTAAGTCAGCAGTGACCGGCTCCCACAGTACAAATTCAAAACTGAGGGATGATGGGGGATAGAGGGGGAGGAGCTTGTTTCACTTCTTAGATTTTTTAAAGTGCCGGCTCCCTGTAAGACACCATCATCACCTCACAGTCTTGAAGTTGTGCCAGTGTCCCCTAGTGGCTGAGAGAAAAATTAAAGTATTTCAGAAAATTTTAAACCAGAGCTTGTGCCAAGTTAGCCAAACATTGCACGCTAACCAGCTCGGCAGTTGTGTTGCCAAGAATTCTGTTGACCAAATGTACTCGCATGCATTGGATCATTTGCTAGAGCATTCGGTGGAGGAGGTAGAAAGGCAGACCACATCACCTAGAACAGGGGACCCCAAACTCTGTCCTCAAGATGCATTAACAGGCCAAGTTTTAAAGGATATCCATGCTACAGCACAGGTCACTTATAATTAGTACTTCAGTCAATTTGATTTAACCATCTGTGCTCAACCCATGGATATCATTAAAATCTGGACTGTTAGGGTGCCTTGAGGACAGAGTTTGGGAAACACTGACCTAGAACAAAAAGGCAGAGTAGCAAGCTGCATAAGCTCCAACAACTGACTGCACCAGGGGGGTAATTCTGAGTTGATCGCAGCAGCAAGTTTGTTAGCAATTGGGCAAAACCATGTGCACTGCAGGGGGGACACACAACAATTGCAGAGAGAGTTAGATTTGGGTGGGTTATTTTGTTTCTGTGCAGGGTAAATACTGGCTGCTTTATTTCTCTATCGTCCTAAGTGGATGCTGGGGTTCCTGAAAGGACCATGGGGAATAGCGGCTCCGCAGGAGACAGGGCACAAAAAAGTAAAGCTTTTACCAGATCAGGTGGTGTGCACTGGCTCCTCCCCCTATGACCCTCCTCCAGACTCCAGTTAGATTTTGTGCCCGAACGAGAAGGGTGCAATCTAGGTGGCTCTCCTAAAGAGCTGCTTAGAGAAAGTTTAGCTTAGGTTTTTTACTTTACAGTGAGTCCTGCTGGCAACAGGATCACTGCAACGAGGGACTTAGGGGAGAAGTAGTGAACTCACCTGCGTGCAGAGTGGATTTGCTGCTTGGCTACTGGACACTAGCTCCAGAGGGACGATCACAGGTACAGCCTGGATGGTCACCGGAGCCGCGCCGCCGGCCCCCTTGCAGACGCTGAAGAGAGAAGAGGTCCAAAATCGGCGGCTGAAGACTCCTCAGTCTTCTTAAGGTAGCGCACAGCACTGCAGCTGTGCGCCATTTTCCTCTCAGCACACTTCACACAACAGTCACTGAGGGTGCAGAGCGCTGGGGGGGGCGCTCTGAGAGGCAAATAAAAACCTTATTAGAGGCAAAAAATACCTCACATATAGCCCACAGAGGCTATATGGAGATATTTAACCCCTGCCTAACTTCAAAAATAGCGGGAGACGAGCCCGCCGAAAAAGGGGCGGGGCCTATCTCCTCAGCACACAGCGCCATTTTCTCTCACAGAAAAGCTGGAGAGAAGGCTCCCAGGCTCTCCCCTGCACTGCACTACAGAAACAGGGTTAAAACAGAGAGGGGGGGCACTGATTTTGGCGATATTGTATATATATAAAAGATGCTATAAGGGAGAAACACTTATATAAGGTTGTCCCTATATAATTATAGCGTTTTTGGTGTGTGCTGGCAGACTCTCCCTCTGTCTCCCCAAAGGGCTAGTGGGTCCTGTCCTCTGTCAGAGCATTCCCGGTGTGTGTGCTGTGTGTCGGTACGTGTGTGTCGACATGTATGAGGACGATGTTGGTGAGGAGGCGGAGAAATTGCCTGTAATGGTGATGTCACTCTCTAGGGAGTCGACACCGGAATGGATGGCTTATTTAGAGAATTACGTGAGAATGTCAACACGCTGCAAGGTCGGTTGACGACATGAGACGGCCGACAATCTATTAGGACCGGTCCAGGCGTCTCAGAAACACCGTCAGGGGTTTTAAAAAAACGCCCATTTACCTCAGTCGGTCGACACAGACACAGACACGGACACTGAATACAGTGTCGACGGTGAATAAACAAACGTATTTCTCATTAGGGCCACACGTTAAGGGCAATGAAGGAGGTGTTACGTGTTTCTGATACTACAAGTACCACAAGAAAGGGTATTATGTGGGAGTGAAAAAACTACCTGTAGTTTTTCCTGAATCAGATAAAATAAAATGAAGTGTGTGATGATGCGTAGGGTTACCCCGATAGCAAATATTGGCGTTATACCCTTTCCCGCCAGAAATGAGGGTACGTTGGGAAACACCCCTTAGGGTGATAAGGCGCTCACACGCTTATCAAGTGGCGTTACCGTCTCCAGATACGGCCGCCCTCAAGGAGCCAGCTGATAGGAAGCTGGAAAAATATCCTAAAAAGTATATACACACATACGGTGGTTATACTGCGACCAGCGATCGCCATCAGCCTGGAGATGCAGTGCTGGGTTGGCTTGGTCGGATTCCCTGACTGAAAATATTTTATTCATGTAGAGCATTTAATAGGATGCATTCTATATATATGTATGTGAGATGCACAGAGGGATATTTGCTCTCTGGCATCAAGATAAGTGCGTTGTCCATATCTCCCAGAAGATGTCAGGGACACGACAGTGGTCAGGTGATACAGATCCCATACGGCAGATGGAAGTATTGCTGTATAAAGGGAAGGAGTTATTTGGGGGTCGGTCCATCGGACCTGGGGACCACAGCAACAGCTGGGAAATCCAACCTTTTTTACCCCAAGTTACATCTCAGCTAAAAAAAGACACCGTCTTTTCAGCCTCAATCTTTCCTTTCCCATGAGGGCATGCAGGCAAAAGGCCAGTCATATCTGCCCAGACATAGAGGTAAGGGAAGTAGACTGCAGCAGGCAGCCCTTTCCCAGGAAAAGAAGCCCTCCACCGCGTCTGCCAAGTCCTCAGCATGACGCTGGGGCCGTGCAAGCGGACTCAAGGTGGGGGGGTAGTCTCAAGAGTCTCAGGGCGCAGTGGGATCACTCGCAAGTTGACCCCTAGATCGTACGAGTATTATCCCAGGGGTAAAGATTGGAGAGTCGAGACATCTTCTCCTCGCAGGTTCCTGAAGTCTGCTTTACCAACGGCTCCCTCCGACAGGGAGGCAGCATTGGAAACAATTCACAAGCTGTATATCCAGCAGGTGATAATCAAAGTACCCCTCCTACGACAAGGAAAAGGGTATTATTTTTCCACACTATATTGTGGTACTGAAGCCAGACGGCTTGGTGACACATAGTCTAAATCTAAAATGTTTTGAACACTTACATAAAAGGTTCAAATCGAGATAAAGTCACTCAGAGCAGTGATAGCGAACCGGAAAAAAGGGGACTATATGGTGTCCCTGGACATCAAGGATTACCTCCATGTCCAAATTTTGTCCTTTTCATCAAGGGTACCTCTGGTTCGTGGTACAGAACTGTCAATATCAGTTTCAGACGATGCCGTTTGAATTATCCACGGCACCCCGGGCCTTTTTACCAAGGTAATGGCCGAAAAGATGTTTCTTCAAAGAAAAAAGGCATCTAAATTATCCCTTACTTGCACGACCTAAAAAGGGCAAGTTCCAGAGAACAGTTGGAGGTCGGAAGAGCACTATCTAAAGTAGTTCTTCGACGGCACGACTGGATTCTAAATATTCCAAGAATCGCAGCTTTTTTCCGACGATACGTCTGCTGTTCCTAGGGATGATTCTGGACACGGTTCAGAAAAAGGTTTTTCTTCCCGAGGAAAAAGCCAAGGAGTTATCCGACCTGTCAGGAACCTCCTAAAACCAGGAAAGGTGTCTGTACATCAATGCACAAGAGTCCTGGGAAAAATGGTGGCTTTTTACGAAGCAATTCCATTCGGCAGATTCCATGCAAGAATTTTCCAAAGGGATCTGTTGGACAAATGGTCAGGGTCGCATCCTCAGATGCACCTGCGAATAACCCTGTCGCCAAGGACAAGGGTATATCTTCTGTGGTGGTTGCAAAAGGCTCATCTATTGGAGGGCCGCAGATTCGGCATACAGGATTTGATCCTGGTGACCACGGACGCCAGCCTGAGAGGTTGGGGAGCAGTCACACAAGGAAGAAACTTCCAGGGGGTATGGACGAACCTGGAAAAGTCTCTTCACATAAACATTCTGGTACTAAGAGCAATCTAAAATGCTCTAAGCCAGGCGGAACCACTCCTGCAAGGAAAACCGGTGTTGATTCAGTCGGACAACATCACGGCGGTCGCCCATGTAAACAGACAGGGCGGCACAAGAAGCAGGAGTGCAATGGCAGAAGCTGCCAAGATTCTTCGCTGGGCGGAGAATCACGTAATAGCACTGTCAGCAGTGTTCTTCCCGGGCGTGGACAACTGGGAAGCAGACTTCCTCAGCAGACACGATATTCACCCGGGAGAGTGGGGTCTTCATCCAGAAGTCTTCCACATGCTAATAAACTGTTGGGAAAGACCAATGGTAGACATGATGGCGTCTCGCCTCAACAAGAAACTGGACAAGTATTGCGCCAGGTCAAGAGATCCACAGGCAATAGCTGTGGACGCACTGGTAACACCTTGGGTGTACAAATCAGTATATGTGTTTCCTCCTCTGCCTCTCATACCAAAGGTATTGAAGATTATACGGTGAAGAGGAGTAAGAACAATACTAGTGGCTCCGGATTGGCCAAGAAGGACTTGGTACCCGGAACTTCAAGAGTTGGTCACGGACGACCCGTGCCCTCTACTTCTGAGAAGGGACCTGCTACAACAGGGTCCCTGTCTCTTTCAAGACTTACCGCGGCTGCGTTTGACGGCATGGCGGTTGAACGCCAGATCCTAAAAGGGAAAGGCATTCCAGAAGAAGTCATTCCTACCTTGATTAAGGCAAGGAAGGAAGTCACCGCGAAACATTATCACCGCATTTGGCGAAAATATGTCGCGTGGTGCGAGGATCGGAGTGTTCCGACGGAGGAATTTCAACTGGGTCGTTTCCTACATTTCCTACAATCAGGATTGTCTATGGGTCTCAAATTGAGATCTATTAAGGTTCAAATTTCGGCCCTGTCAATATTCTTCCAAAAAGAATTGGCCTCAGTTCCTGAGGTACAGACTTTTGTTAAAGGAGTACTGCATATACAGCCTCCTGTGGTGCCTCCGGTGGCACCGTGGGATCTAAATGTAGTTTTTAGATTTCCTCAAATCCCATTGGTTTGAACCATTGAAAAAGGTGGATTTTAAATATCTCACATGGAAAGTGACTATGTTACTGGCCCTGGCTTCCGCCAGGAGAGTATCTGAATTGGCGGCTTTATCTTATAAAAGCCCTTATCTAATCTTCCATTCGGATAGGGCAGAACTGAGGACTCGTCCGCATTTTCTCCCTAAGGTGGTATCAGCGTTTCACCTGAACCAACCTATTGTGGTGCCTGCGGCCACTGGCGACTTGGAGGACTCCAAGTTGTTGGACGTTGTCAGAGCCTTAAAAATATACATTTCAAGGACGGCTGAAGTCAGAAAATCTGACTCGCTGTTGATACTATATGCACCCAACAAGTTGGGTGCCCCTGCTTCTAAGCAGACGATTGCTCGTTGGATTTGTAACACAATTCAACTTGCTCATTCTGTGGCAGGCCTGCCACAGCCTAAATCTGTTAAGGCCCATTCCACAAGGAAGGTGGGCTCATCTTGGGCGGCTGCCCGAGGGGTCTCGGCATTACAATTCTGCCGAGCAGCTACGTGGTCGGGGGAAAACACGTTTGTAAAATTCTACAAATTTGATACCCTGGCAAAAGAGGACTTGGAATTCTCTCATTCGGTGCTGCAGAGTCATCCGCACTCTCCCGCCCGTTTGGGAGCTTTGGTATAATCCCCATGGTCCTTTCAGGAACCCCAGCATCCACTTAGGACGATAGAGAAAATAAGAATTTACTTACCGATAATTCTATTTCTCGGAGTCCGTAGTGGATGCTGGGCGCCCATCCCAAGTGCGGATTATCTGCAATACTGTACATAGTTATTGTTAACAAATTCGGGTTATATTGTTAAGGAGCCATCTTTAAGAGGCTCTTTCTGTTATCATACTGTTAACTGGGTTTAGATCACAAGTTGTACGGTGTGATTGGTGTGGCTGGTATGAGTCTTACCCGGGATTCAAATTGCCTCCCTTATTGTGTACGCTCGTCCGGGCACAGTACCTAACTGGAGTCTGGAGGAGGGTCATAGGGGGAGGAGCCAGTGCACACCACCTGATCTGGTAAAAGCTTTACTTTTTTGTGCCCTGTCTCCTGCGGAGCCGCTATTCCCCATGGTCCTTACAGGAACCCCAGCATCCACTACGGACTCCGAGAAATAGAATTATCGGTAAGTAAATTCTTATTTTTTACACTGCAATTTAGATTTCAGTTTGAATACACCCCACCCAAATCTAACTCTCTCTGCACATGTTATATCTCCCCCTCCTGCAGTGCACATGGTTTTGCTCAATTGCTAACAAAATTGCTGCTGCGATCAACTCAGAATTAGGCCCCTGGACTGTTGCACATGCTGGCTCAGATAGGTGGCCATAATATTACCTTTGAAGCACCTCCAGCTTTGGGTTTAAAATAATTCCATTTATAATACATGATGGGTCAAGTCAAAAGATACACACATGAAGTACATAATAACATTTAAAAAAAAAAAAAAAAAAAAAAAAAAAAACAGAAGATAGATAATTTTATAATTAAAGAGCAAGTTGGACATAACAGGTTTTGCACCTAGTCTACAATACGTATAAGAACATACGCATGGGTTCCTGGCAGGTATATAGGCAAAAGTTCAATTTAACAAGGGAGTTATCCAAAAGCAGACAACCACAAGGTTAATGACGCACAAGCAAACAAGAACCAGAGAGTTTCCCCAACCACTGTCCTCAAGGCACACTAACCGTTCAGGTTGTAATGCTAGACAAACTTAAGCACACGTGACTGAAAATAGGATTTTAATTACCTACCGGTAAAACCTTTTCTCGTAGTCCATAAGGGATATTGGGGAGACTTAGTACGATGGGGTATAGATGGGTTCCAAAGGAGCTCTTTAAATTTCTTCACTGGGTGTGCTGGCTCCTACTCTCTATGCCCCCTTCCACAAGATAACAAAGAGTGGTGAGATTTAATACCAGCACACCACGAACACATAACCAGCAACGGCTGGTAACAATAACAGCAACAGCTGAACAGGCAACCACAGAACTTGCAAAAAAAAAAAAAAAAAAAGTCAACGCACAGAGGCGGGCACCCAATATCCCTTATGGACTACGAGAAAAAGATTTACAGGTAGGTAATTAAAATCCTATTTTCTCTAGCATCCATAAGGGATATTGGGGTGACTTAGTACGATGGGGACGTCCCAAAGCTTCCAGAACGGGCGGGAATGTGCGGAGACTTCTGCAGCACTGCCTGCTCAAACTGGGTAATCTCTTTGGCCAGGGTATCAAACTTGTAAAACTTCACAAAAGGTGTTCTTCCCCGACCAGGTAGCAGCTCGGCATAGTTGTAAGGCAGAGACTCCACAGGCAGCTGCCCGGAAAGAGCCCACTGATCTTGTAGAGTGGGCCTTCAGAGGCTTAGGCCTGTTGGATAGTAAGCCTAAGCCAACGAGCAATGGACTGCTTTGAAGCAGGACAATTCTTTTTCTGCGCATCAGAGCATGAACAAGATATCGGTCTTTCTGATCTGAGCCGTTTGCTTGACATAGATCTTCAAGCCTCGCACCACATCCAATGCCTCCGGAGGAGCAGAAGTGTCAGAACTGGATGGAATTACAATAGGTTGATTCAGGTGAAACCCGGAGACAACTTTCGTCCTGAGCTCCACTCTGTCCTCGTAAAAGACCAAGTATGGGCTCTTACACGATAAGGCCTCCAATTCTGAGACACGTCTAGCAGAAGCCAGGGCCAGCAACATCACTGTCTTCCACAGTCATCAGAGGCTCAAACCAGGAGGACTGCAGAAATTCCAACACCACATTCAAATCACAGGGTGACGTTGGCGGCTCAAAAGGAGGTTGTATGTGGAGTACCCTTTGCAAGAAAGTCTAAACTTTTGGCAACAATGCCAATTTCTTCTGGAAGAAAATGGAGAGAGCTGAAATCTGGACCTTAATGGAACCAAGGCGCAAGCCCTTATCCACACTAGCCTGCAGGAAACGCAAGAAACGTCCCAAGTGGAACTCTGCAGGTGGATACGTGCGTTCCTCGCACCAAGAGACATCTTCTCCAGATATGATGATAGTGTTTTGACGTCACAGGTTTCCTGGCCTGAACCATGGTAGTAATAACCTTCTTGGAAAGGCCCTTGTGAGCTAGGATGTTCCGCTCAACCTCCATGCCGTCAAACGAAGTCGCTGTAAGTCCGGGTAGACGAACGGTCCTTGTTGAAGTTCGCTTCTTAATGGTAGAGGCCAGGGGTCTTCGACGGACATGTCCAGAATATCCGCGTACCACGCCCTCCGAGGCCAATCCGGGGTAACGAGAATTGCCTGAACTCCTTGATTTCTGATTTGCTTGAGCACCCTTGGGAGCAACGGAATCAGAGGCAACAGGTAGACCAGCCGGTAAGGCCAAGGCGACGTCAGTGCATCTACTGCCCTCGCCTGAGGGAACCTGGTTCGTGAGCAATACCAGTGAAACTTCTTGTTGAGACAAGAAGCCATCGTGTCCATCTGCGGGCAGCCCCACCGGTGGATGGTCTGTTGAAACACCTGATGGTGGAGACCCCACTCCCCCAGGTGGAGATTGTGATGACTCAGGAAGTTTGCTTCCCAGATGCCCACACCCGGAATGAAGATAGCAGACATTGCTCTTGCATTTCTTTCCGCCCAGAGGAGTATCTTTGAGACCTCTCACATGCAGGCTCTGCTTTTTGTCCCCCCTTGCCGATTGATGTACGCCACTGCTGTGGCGTTGTACGACTGAACTTGAATCGCGTGATCCGTGAGCAGAGGAGAGGCCTGAAGCAGAGCACTGTAGATCGTCCGAAGTTCCAGAATGTTGATTGGAAGAAGGAGGGCTTCGTGGGCTGACTCGCATCCGTCGTGAGGAGGGTCCAATCCTGAATCCCAAAACTCTGGCCTTCCAGTAGGTGGAGGACTGCAGCAACCACAGGAGGGAAATCCTGGCCTGAGGTGATCGCCGAATCATCCGGTGCATCTGTATATGTGATTCGGACCACTTGCTCAGGAAACCCAATTGAAATGTTCTGGCACGGAACTTCCCATATTGGATTGCCTCGTATGAGGCGACCATCTTCCCCAACAATCTGATACAAAGATGGATGGATATTCGAGCAGGTCGGAACACCATGCGGACCATCTCCTGAAGTTCTCGCTTTGTCCTCTGAGAGGAACACCTTCTGGGCCGCCGTATCCAGCAACATCCCCAGGAACAGCAGCCGTTGAGTCAGCTCCAGGTGGGACTTATGTAGCGTGACAATCCACCCATGGCGTGACAGAAGTTGGATAGTGTGGTCAATATGGAGCAATAAAAGCTCCCTGGATCTTGCTTTTATCAGAAGATCGTCCAGGTAAGGAACAACATTGACTCGTAGCCGTGGACAGGCCAAAGGGCAGTGCCTGGAACTGGTAGTAATCGTCCAGTAGGGCAAACCTCAGATAAGCCTGATGAGGTGACCAAATTAGAATACGAAGGTAGGCGTCCTTGATATCCAAGGAAACCATGAATTCCTGTTCTTCCAGGCCCGCAATCCCTGCCCTCAGGAATTACCTAAAGGTTTTCAAGTTTAAAATGTAAGGGTTCAAGGACTTTAGATTCAAAATAGGCTGTGCCGAGCAGTCCGGCTATGGTACCACAAACAGGTTGGCGTAATAACCCCTGCCTCGTTGTGGTATCGGTACTGGAACAATGACGTGGGACTGGACCAACTTTTGGATGGCTTGTTGCGACATTACTTGCATATGCTTCAAAGCTGGCAAGCTTGATTTGAAAAATCGTTGGGGTGGAGCACCGAACACCAGCTTGTAGCCGAGACATGAGTTCCCTTACCCAGGTATCCTGACAGGAGCCTTCCCAGATGCGGCTGAAGTGACGCAGTCGAGCTCCCACCTCGAGATCTCCTCGGGGTGGGTGGGCACCGTCATGCTGAGGACTTAGTGGAAGCAGAACTGGTTCTCTGTTCCTGAGAACCGGTGGTGGCATGTCTTTTTGACTTACCTCAGGTGCCTCTATTCGCATTGGAAGCACCTATGGCCCTAGATCAAAATCTGTTAGACCGGCGGAGCCACAGAGGGGCTAGGAAATCCACGTATCCAACTCAACCCCAAAGAGCCATTCCCCAGAAAAGAGGAGGGATCCACACTGCGCTTTGATTTTGCGTCCGCTGTCCACTGACGCAACCACAAAGCCATGGCAGACGTCCTAGCATTAATATTCCCCATCTCCTTAAGCGAGTCACACAGGACGCTTGTAGTGTCCTGAATGTGCTTGAGGAGTGTCACCAGAGGCATATCCCCGGAGAGGGCCCCCTGAATTTGAGTAGCCCACGTATGAATGGCATGGGTAATCCAGCAACCTGCTATGGCCGGCCTCTGCGATACACCTGCTGCCATGTAAATAGATTTGAGTGTAGTCTCTATTTTTCTGTCTCCAGGATCCTTCATGGTAAAAGGAACCCAGGGCAGGCAGCACCGCCTTTTTTGACAGTCGAGAGACTGATACGTCAATCCACGGGGGTTCTTCACAGAATTTCCTACCTTCAGGAGCAAATGGGAAAGTGTGCAAAAACTTTTGACACTTGGAATTTTTTGTCTGGATTTTTCCAGGCCATCTAACTCTGCAGAATCAGGGAAAGTGACATTAGGCTTGTTTTGTGTAAAGAAAAATAACTGCTGTGACACAGCATCCTCTAGAGGGAGCTTTAACACGTCCCGTATAGCCAGAATGAGGGGTTCAATACCCTGAGCAGAATCAGAATCCCCGCTAATGGGTTCTAAGTCCTCCCCATCCTCCTGTATATCCTCATCTGAATCAGAGAGTAGGGCAGGTAAACTACGCTTCTGTGGACCTGCATGACAGCTGGAGGGCTGTGTAACATCTGCCTAGCAGCCAAAGGGGTAATTCCGAGTTGATCGCAGCAGCAAATTTGTTAGCAGTTGGGCAAAACCATGTGCACTGCAGGGGGGGGTCAGTTATGTGGAGAGAGCGTTAGATTTGGGTGGGGTGTGTTCAAACTGAAATCTAAATTGCAGTGTAAAAATAAAGCAGCCAGTATTTATCCTGCACAGAAACGAAATATCCCACCCAAATCTAACACTCTCTGCAAATGTTATTATTTGCCACACCTGCAGTGCACATGGGGCGTCACTCAGACCTGATCGCAGCGCAGCGAAAAATCCTAGCGTGATCAGGTCAGAACTGCGCATGCACCGCAATGCGCAGGCGCGTTGCACGGTTACAAAGTGGATCATTGCTATGCGTTGGATTGTACGAAGAAACCATTTGCAAGGAGATTGACAGGAAGAAGGCATTTGTGGGTGGCAACTGACCGTTTTCAGGGAGTGGTTGGAAAAACGCAGGCGTGTCCAAGCGTTTGCAGAGCGGGTGTCTGATGTCAATTCCGGCCCCGGACAGGCTGAAATGATCGCAGCAGCTAAGTAAGTCCTGGGCAACTCAAACTGCACAAAACATTTTTGTACCGCTCGGCTGCACATGCGTTTGCACACTTGCAAAGCAAAAATACACTCCCCTATGGGCGGCGACTATCTGCTCGCAGCAGTGCAAAAAAAACCCCAGCGAGCGATCAGGTCTGAATTAGGCCCATAGTTTTGCCCAACTGCTAACAAAATTTGCTGCTGCAATCAACTCTGAATTACCCCCTAAGTCTGCAACAGCCTGTTGTAGTAGCTGAGTTTTCTGAACATTAGCAGACAGTTGTGATGACATATCAGACATCACAGTTTTAAGGGCCCCTAGCCAGGATGGCTCTGGTCCCTCTCCACCAGCCCCTTCACTGAGCTGTGAAGATTAGCTGCATTGTTCACATGAAACAGAATCAGTAGATAAGGGAGAGAATCTAGTGTGGCATACACTACAGAGTTTGTGTTTACCCATGTTTACAGTAATCACAATAACATACACACAGACAGTATACTGATCAAGCCTGCCCTTACTGTATTAGAGAGGAGACACACAGAGAAAAAGACACCAGCACACCCTTAGCTGCACAGTCCCAGTGAGGCTGTCAGCTAAAAATGGCCCTCATTCCGAGTTGTTCGCTCGCTAGCTGCTTTTAGCAGCATTGCAAACGCTAGGCCGCCGCCCTCTGGGAGTGTATCTTAACTTAGCAGAATAGCGAACGAAAGATTAGCAGAAGTGCTACTAAATAATTCCCTGCAGTTTCTGAGTAGCTCCAGACCTACTCCTAGACTGCGATCACCTCAGTCAGTTTAGTTCCGGGTTTGACATCACAAACACGCCCTGCGTTCGGCCAGCCACTCCTGCGTTTTTGCCTGGCACGCCTGCGTTTTTTAGCACGCTCCCTGAAAGCGGCCAGTTTCCGCCCAGAAACACCCACTTCCTGTCAATCACACTACAATCACTCGAGCGATGAAAAAACGTCGCTCGAGCTTGTGTAAATATACAAAGTTTTGTGTGAAAGTACTTAGCGCATGCGCGCTGCGTACCATGCGCATTTTTGCAGTTTTTTCACTTAAACGCTGCACTGCGAAAATCGGCAGCGAGCGAACAACTCGGAATGACCACCAACATCACAGTGAAACACTAGTAAATACTGTCCTGTAGAGGACACAGATTGTAATTCCAAGTTGATCGCAGCAGGACATTTTTTTAGCAGTTGGGCAAAACCATGTGCACTGCAGGGGGGGCAGATATAGCATGTGCAGAGAGAGTTATAGGCCCTACACACTGGCCGATTTGTTTGAAAGATATGAACGATCTCGTTCATAAATGAACTAGAACTCGTTCATAAATGAACGAGAACTCGTTCATATCTTTCAGTGTGGAGGCACCAGCGATGAACGATGCTCGGCCCCGTGCTCGTTCATCGCTGGTCCCCCGTCGGCTGTGCATGCAGGCCAATATGGACGATCTCGTCCATATTTGCCTGCACTTCAATGGAGCCGCGTGACGGGGGAGTGAAGAAACTTCACTCCCCCCCCCCGTCACTGCCCCCCCCCCCCCCGCCGCCGGGTCGCTCGTCGGCCGTATCCGCCGTCGGGCAGCTCGGCGGCGGATCGGCCAGTGTGTAGGGCCCATTAGATTTGGTTGGGTTATTTTGTTTCTGTGCAGGGTAAATACAGGCGGCTTTATTTTTACACTGCAATTTAGATTGCAGATTGAACTCACCACACCCAAATCTAACTCTCTCTGCACATGTTATATCTGCCTCCCCTGCAGTGCACATGGTTTTGCCCAACTGCTAAAAAATTTCCTGCTGCGATCAACTCAGAATTAGACCCCATAGCGGCTCTCCCCCTCTGCTACACCCTGTACCAGTTTTCCAGCGTGTCTTGGAGTCAGGAAGAGCTGTGTGTGCTGTTTGCTGCTGTATTAAGCAGTGGAAGGCGCCAAAATGCCTTTGGTCCCGCTCTGAGGTAGCTCCGCCACCCCCAATGGCACCAGAGCTACAGTGATTTTTATACTGGCAAAGTCTCCTAACATGCTTAAAAACATCACACAAGTGCTAGTTTAAGCTATCTTGAGCCAGTTTACACGGGGGGCTCTAGCGGGTGCAGCCCAGGAGGGTCCCGTATGCCGCACCCGTGCGGGGTCCCTGGTTTGTACTCACCACAGACGCCACCTTCAGGCATATGTTAGGGGTGTGTGGCGTGCTGCGATTGCGACAGCTAAGGCGCAGTGCCCCACTGAACAAACAACCTCTCAGGACGGTGGTCCTGCAGCAGGGAAGCGGCTCTCCACCTCGCAAGGCTGGTGACCGTCCTCCCCCCTAATTTCCCACGGTGCAGGTATGCTGTTGCCCAAACAGCATACCGAAAATAACAAAGATTTAAAAGAAACCTCTCTGGAGCTCAGATGTGCATCCTCTCCTGAGGGCACTTTTTTCTAAACTGCCTGCGGGAGGGAAAATGGAAGGAAGGGAGGAGCCAGCACACCCAGTGATGAAATTTGAAGTGCACCAGCTCCTTTGGACACAGTCTATACCCCATCGTACTAAGTCTCCCCAATATCCCTTATGAATGCTAGAGAAACAGTACCTCAGTTATTTTCATTTAAGTATCTGTGCTCCAGCCTGGATATCACTAAAACCTGGACTATTAGTGTGCCTTGAGGACCGATGTTGGGAAACACTGAACTAGGGACTTCAATAAAAAGACATTATGGGTGGGGGCCGGGACAAATAAAAAAAGCTAACTTACCGATCCTGCCATCAATCTTCAGCCGGGACTGAATAGTAGTCACAGTAGTTACGATCGTGCCATCTGGCATCACTGTGCGATCCATCTCAACTTTCTTGGTAGGTGTTATATTGATTCTCTGACTTGAAGTACCCAAAGTAGCGCGCATCAGGCTCACTTCTGGGAGATGGAACTAGGGTTTGAAACAAAACTGCAAGTTATCCAAGACAAGTATTACCCAGAGGGACAAGAGTGTGTTTCAATTCAAGCTATATGTAGGCAAAGGACTGGCTTATCTATCTCCGAAAGTGCCGTATGTTCCTTTGACTTATATTCTACACAGAAAAATCTTTGAAAGAGATGTATGCCTCTTACCTAGGTTATAAAAAGAGTTTGTAGTTATTGTCCCTCACCTCTACAGATATGGCTGGTGTGGTGACTTTAGACAGCAGGGAGCTTGGGATGAGTGGGTACAGATGCTTTCCATACAGCTCTCTATGAGATGACCCCAGACCCACCATGGTGTGTCCCAAGAGGACATCTGCACAGAAACGGCACAGGGGTAAGAAGAGGAGCAGGACATGCAACATCAGGGGTCAATTTTGTAACCACTTACTGTCTGCACTTCTGAGTATCTGCCACACTTTCAAAGACAGCTCAGTGCTCTGCGGGGTGAGGTCACTGTATGAGCAGAACAACACTTAGCTCCAGCCATTGGTTCACAAAAAAAACCACACACATTCAAACAAGATGATTGGAAACTCAGGTCACACAATTACAAAACAGTTCTGTTCAAGCAAACATGTATTATAACCCTTTTGTAACCCAATCCCAGTTACCCCTTACACCTGCAGCTGCTCACAATGTCATCTCCTCACTCCATGAGACGCTACAGATCTGCCCTTTTCGCTGTACTCTGACACTGCGTGTGGTTTTCCGTTGGCAGGGGTTATCCAATTCTGCTTCACACATCACCTCAACATCTGAGGGAGGTCCCCGCAACCAGAGGAGCAGCACAAGAAAAAACAAAAAATAAAAAAATTACAGCTTTAAAAAAAAAAAAAAAAAAAAAAAAAAAAAAAAAAAGAGAAGGAAACCTTTAAATCAGAGCGATGACCATTACAGGCAGATAACATTTCTACAGCACACGCAGAGTATTAAGTGTTAAATGATTCATAATACGCTGCCATTTAACTCAAGTCAATAAATTTGTTTGTCGCTGTAATTCATAACTACAGAAGGATAAAAAAAACTCAGTACAGCACTTAAGACTCAATTTTTTAAAAACATTTTTTAAAGTTAAACATAAAAACACATGGTTATAGACTATAACCCCCAGAGAAAGTGGCCCTCAGGTGAAAATCTCCTTTCCCCATATCCAGCTTCAGAAACTAGAACAGGACATGCACTATGCACATCAGCTGTGCGAGCTCTGCATTACAGAAAGGCCAGAAGGAAAATAGGATTTTAATACCTACCGGTAAATCCTTTTCTCTTAGTCCGTAGAGGATGCTGGGGTCACCATAGAAACATGGGGTATAGACGGGATCCGCAGGAGACATGGGCACTTTAAGACTTTGAAAGGATGTTAACTGGCTCCTCCCTCTATGCCCCTCCTCCAGACTCCAGTTATATAGGAACTGTGCCCAGGGAGACGGACATTTCGAGGAAAGGATTTATTGTTAAACTAAGGTGAGATTCATACCAGCTCACACCTCAAGCATGCCGCACAACGTGGCATTCAACAGAACACAAGCCAACGGCATGAACAACTGCAGCAACATGCCGACAATAAACGTAACACAACATGTGTGTAACCACAACTAATAACTGCAGATACAGTACGCACTGGGACGGGCGCCCAGCATCCTCTACAGACTAAGAGAAGAGAAAAGGATTTACCGGTAGGTATTAAAATCCTATTTTCTCAAACGTCCTAGAGGATGCTGGGGTCACCATAGAACCATGGGTTTATACCAAAGCTCTAGAACGGGCGGGAGAGTGCGGATGACTCTGCAGCACCAATTGACCGAACTTAAGGTCTTCATCGGCCAAGGTGTCAAACTTGTAGAACTTTGCAAATGTGTTTGACCCCGACTAAGTAGCTGCTCGGCAAAGTTACAATTCCGAGCCCCCCCCGGGCAGCCTCCCAGGATGAGACCACCTTTCTAGTAGAATGGGCCTTCACGGATTCCGGTAACGGCAATCCAACCGTGGAATGAGCATGCTGAATCATGTTACAGATCCAGCGTGCAATAGTCTGCTTGGAAGCAGGACACCCAACCTTGTTGGGAGCATAAAGGACAAACAGGTCAGCTTTATAGCAGGGTGACTTACTTTGAGTTTTTACCCAATTTTTTGGATTCCCTTTGCTGCTGATTTTTATTTCCCTTTATTGGACGGCATAGCACAGTTCCTTATTTAACGGTGAACGTGGGACCCCTGAAGACAGCGAAACGCGTAAGGACCTACTTGTTGGACACTGGGACATATATAATCCAGGATCATTTGGACGGTGGACCCTTAAAGAAACTTGGAACCATTCCTCCAAAACCATCCTACTGCTAATGGAGTACTAACCCATTCCCTTTCAACTGATGTGCTGAGATCTTCATTTGCTGAGATACCATCAGGGAAGCTTGCATATGTACCTCCAGGATTGGTAATTTGTGGAGAGACATACATCTTTAATGGTTAAAGGGAAATTGAAGTCCACCAACCACTGGATATGTCCTGCTGCCGATTCCATTTGGCTTTTTAAATGAGCCATGGCTTTTTAACTGTTCTCTGTGTGCATTGGTACTTATTTAATTGTCACCCTGGGCATTATTTTACCCATTTTTATTCTTTATTAAATTGTTGATTGATCCTTTTCACCTGTCTGCATAGATTTATTCATTTTCTAGCGCTGTATGAGTACTTCTAGTACTATTGTGTTTTGAGGACAAACAGAGACTCTGTTTTCCTAATCTGATCCGTTCTGGCGACATAAATCTTCAAAGCTCTGACCACATCCAGAGATTTTGACTCAGCGAAGGAGTCAGTAGCCACTGGCACCACAATAGGTTGGTTCATGTGGAAAGAGGAAACCACTCTCGGTAGAAATTGTTGACGTGTCCTCAATTCAGCTCTATCTTCATGGAAGATCAAATAAGGGCTCTTGTGAGACAAGGCCGCCAAATCAGACACCCGCCTTGCAGATGCCAAGGCCAACAGGATGACCACTTTCCAAGTGAGGAATTTCAACGCCACCTTCCGTAAAGGTTCAAACCAATGTGATTGAAGGAACTGCAACACCAGATTAAGATACCATGGTGCCACTGGAGGCACAAATGGAGGTTGGATGTGCAACACGCCTTTCACGAAAGTCTGAACTTCTGGAATGGATGCCAATTGTTTCTGAAAGAAAACCGATAAGGCTGAAATCTGTACCTTAATTGAGCCCAATTTTAGGCCCGCATCCACACCTGCTTGTAGAAAATGGAGAAAACGTCCTAGCCGAAACTCTTCCGTAGGAGCCCCCTTGGATTCACACCAAGAAACATATTTCCTCCAAATACGGTGGTAATGTTTAGACGTTACCCCTTTTCTGGCCTGAATAAGTGTGGGAATGACTTCTCTGGGAATACCCTTACGGGCTAGGATTTTGCGCTCAACTGCCATGCAGTCAAACGTAGCCGCGGTAAGTCCCGATACACGCACGGCCCCTGTTGTAACAGGTCCTCGCGCAGAGGAAGAGGCCAGGGATCTCCTATGAGTAATTCCTGAAGATCTGGATACCAAGCCCTCCTTGGCCAGTCTGGGACAATGAGGATCACCCGGATCCTTGTTCTTCTTATGATCTTTAGAACTTTTGGAATGAGAGGAAGTGGAGGGAATACACACACCGACTGAAACACCCACGGTGTCACCAGAGCATCCACTGCAATTGCTTGAGGGTCCCTCGACCTGGAACAATATCTCTGAAGCTTCTTGTTGAGACGAGATGCCATCATGCCTACTTGAGGAACTCCCCAACGACCTGTCACCTCTGTGAAGACTTCTTGGTGGAGGCCCCACTCTCCTGAATGGAGATCGTGTCTGCTGAGGAAGTCTGCTTCCCAGTTGTCCACTCCTGGAATGAAGATCGCTGACAGAGCGCTTGTATGCTTTTCCGCCCAACGGAAAATACTTGTGGCTTCTGCCATTGCTGCTCTGCTTTTCGTTCCGCCCCGACGGTTTATGTACGCTACTGCTGTTACATTGTCCGACTGGATCAGTACAGGCAGATTTCTAAGAAGATGTTCCGCTTGCAGAAGGCCGTTGTAAATGGCCCTCAACTCCAGAACATTTATGTGGATACAAGCTTCCTGACTTGACCATCTTCCTTGGAAGTTTTCTCCCATTGTGACTGCCCCCCAGCCTCGGAGGCTTGCATCCGTGGTCACTAGGATCCAGTCCTGTATCCCGAACCTGCACCCCTCTAGGAGGTGAGAGCTGTGCAGCCACCACAGGAGTGATACCCTGGTCTTAGAAGACAGGATTATCCTCCGGTGCATGTGTAGGTGGGACTCGGGCCACTTGTCCAATAGGTCCCACTGGAATACTCTGGCATGGAACCTGCCACACTGAATGGCCTCTTAGGCCGCAACCATCTTCCCCAGCAACCGAATGCATTGATGGATTGACACTCTTGCTGGTTTCAGAATTTGTTTGACCAGACTCTGAAGTTCCAGAGCCTTTTCCACTGCAAGAAAGACTCTGTAGTTCTGTGTCCAATAACATTCCCAAAAACGACAACCGCGTCGTCAGAATCAACTGTGATTTTGGCAAGTTTAGGAGCCAACCATGTTGCTGAAGAACTGTCAGGGAGAATGCAACGTTTTGCACCAACTGGTCCCTGGATCTCGCCTTTATCAGGAGATCGTCCAAGTACGGGATAATTGTGACTCCTTGCTTGCGAAGGAGAACCATCATCTCCGCCATCCATTTGGTGAAAATCCTCGGAGCCGTGGACAGACCAAACGGCAACGTTTGAAATTGGTAATGACAATCCTGAATTTCAAACCTCAGCTAAGCCTGATGTGGAGGATAAATGGGAACATGTAAGTAGGCATCTTTTATGTCCACCGACACCATAAAATCCCCTTCCTCCAGACTGGAGATCACTGCTCGGAGAGACTCCATCTTGAATTTGAATTTCTTTAGGAAGAAATTTGGGGATTTCAGGTTTAGGATTGGTCTGACCGAGCCGTCTGGCTTCGGGACCACAAACAGGCTCGAACAAAAACCTTCTCCCTGTTGTGACTGGGGAACCCTGACGATAACTTGATTTTGACACAACTTTTGTATTGCGTCGCAAACTACCTCCCTGTCCGGAAGAGAAGCTGGCAAGGCCGATTTGAAAAAACGGCGAGGGGGAATGTCTTGAAACTCCAGCTTGTACCCGAATGAACCCAAAACTGATGAAGAGTTTGAGACGTGCCCCCACCGGTGCGGACTCCCGCACAGGAGCCCCAACGCCATGTGGTGGAATTGGCAGAAGCCTGGGAGGACTTCTGCTCCTGGGAGCCTGACAAGGCTGGTGATCGTTTACCTCTTCCTCTAGTAGCAAGGAAGGAAGAACCTCGGCCCTTTCTGTATTTATTGGGCCGAAAGGACTGCATCTGATAGTGGTGCGTTTTCTTTTGTTGTGGAGGAACATAAGACAGAAAGGATGACTTACCCGCGGTAGCTGTAGATACCAAGTCAACAAGGCCGTCGCCAAATAAGGCGTTACCTTTATATGGTAGAGATTCCATACTTTTCTTGGAATCAGCATTCCATTGGCGAATCCACAACGCTCGCCTAGCTGAGACTGCCATGGCATTGGCCTTTGATCCCAAAAGACCAATATCTCTCGCAGCTTCCTTAAGGTATGCTGCAGCGTCCTTGATATAACCCAGCGTCAAGAGGATGCTATCCCTATCTAGGGTATCTATTTCAGAAGACAAGTTGTCTGCCCACTTTTCAATAGCACTACTTACCCACGCAGACGCAATGACAGGTCTAAGTAGCATACCTGTGGTCGCATAAATGGACTTTAACGTAGTTTCTTGTTTACGATCCGCAGGATCCTTAAGGGCCGCTGTGTCAGGTGACGGGAGAGCCACCTTTTTAGACAAACGTGAAAGGGCCTTGTCCACAGTGGGGGGTGACTCCCACTTTTCCCTATCCGCCGAGGGAAACGGATAAGCTATCGTAATTCTTTTGGGAATCTGAAACTTTCTGTCAGGACCTTCCCAGACTTTTTCAAATAGCGTGTTCAGTTCATGAGAGGGAGGAAACGTTATTTCAGGTTTCCTTTCCTTATACATACAGACCCTTTTATCAGGGACAGCCGGGTCCTCAGTGATATGTAATACCTCTTTAACCACCACAATCATGTACTGAGTGCTTTTTGCCAATTTTGGATCTAATCTGGAATCGCTATAGTCGACACTGGAATCAGAGTCCGTGTCGGTAGCAGTGTCTGCCAACTGGGCCAACGTACGTTTTTGTGACCCTGAGGGAACCTGACTTTGCAATAACATATCTTCCACAGATTTCTTCCATGCCTGGGTTTGAGACTCAGACTTAACTAGCCTCATACTAATAAGAGCCACATTAGCATTCAACACATTTACCCAATCAGGCGTCGGCGGTGCCGACATGGTCACCCCCGCAGCAGTTTGTGTCCCTAATACAGCCTCCTCCTGGGAAGAGCCTTCAGCCTCAGACATGTCAACACACATGCACCAAACACCCACAGACACACCGGGCATATAGGGGACAGACCCACAGTAAAGTCTGTCAGAGTGAGACACAGAGGGGATTTGCCAGCTCACAACCCAGCGCCAAATCAACGGGTCTGAAATCACCAAGAAATTGCCTCAGACCTATAGCGCTTTTACTATCACATATATTGCACCAATTTACATGCCGCCGCCTCCCCCCCCCCCCCCCGTTTTGTACCCCTGGTACTTGTCAGTGTGAGGAGGACCAGCGTCTCTGCAGCTTGCGGAGAGAAAATGGCGCCGTGAGGAAGAAGCCCCGCCCCCTTAATGGCGCACTTCTGTACCACTTTGAGATATTTATACTGGCGGGGGTTAGGACTGTGCCGTGGCACAAATGTCCCCTCTTGCCAGTGGAATAATGAGGATGTTTTTTAGCTGCCCAGGGTGCCCCCCCCCCCCAACGCCCAGCACCCTGTAGTGCTGTGTGTGGGAGTTTGGCGCACAGAGTCTGCCCGCTGCGCGGTACCTCAGAAAATGCAGTCACTGAAGAAGTCTTCTTTTCTTCTGTTACTCACCTGTCTTCTGACTCTGTAAGGGGGTGACGGCCGGCTGCGGGAGTGAGCATCTAGGCGTACCCAGTGATCAGCACCCTCAGGAGCTAATGGTGTCCTGTAGCCAGAAGCAGAGTCCTTGAACTCACTGGAAGTGGGTCATACTTCTCTCCCCTAAGTCCCACGAAGCAGGGAGACTGTTGCCAGCAGCCTCCCTGAACATAAAAAACCTAACAAAAGTATTTTTCAGAGAAACTCAGTAGAGCTCCCTGTAGTGCGTCCAGTCTCACTGGGCACAATTCTAAACCTGGAGTCTGGAGGAGGCGCATAGAGGGAGGAGCCAGTTCACACCCTTTCAAAGTCTTAAAGTGCCCATGTCTCCTGCAGATCCCGTCTATACCCCCATGGTTCTATGGTGACCCCAGTATCCTCTAGGACGTATGAGAAAAAGTGGGTGAAAAATGTATTTTGTTACAGTAAAACTTAGCAGGTGCAACCGTGTTCATTTGAAACTTTTTAGATATGGTCAGGGTCTTATTAAACCCTTTTAGATTATGAATGGACCATAGGAATTGCAAAAATGTGCATTCAAGGTGCCCTATTTAGGAGTCTATGTATTTGCGGGGCATGCAGCATAGTACTGATGTTCGGTACTTTGCACATACGCCAGTCTGCCTATGTGCAGTATGGGTCTGCGATGGCGGAAGCAGTACGCCATCAGACCATCAGTGATTGACAATCTGATGCTGTTTGGGAACAGGGGCAGCCTCAGTTTTTTTAAAACAGAGGAGTGTCGGAGCTGCTGTGGGTGGAGATGCCAGGATGTCCATCAGAGGGCAGAGATTTCTTGGCCTCTTAGTAGAACCTGCATCCTACGAAGCAGCTCAGATCAGTAATGCCTGTAGGAGGCGTGACGCTCCTACTGCATCAGTCCCTGTGTCACTATTGGGGTGGGCTACAGGCTCCAGCTGGACTGACTGGATCATCACTAAAGGAAGGAATGGACTAAAACACTTTCTGTCTAGGCAGGGTTTTACTTTAAAGTGAAATGCGCTTACCACTACTCTGTAGACCCCAGGCCTTGTGCGCAAGTCAGATGTATTGATATTTGCAGACCGTAAGAAACCAGACCACATGATCGTGGATAAGTTAGGCTGGCATTCTTTGTATTGGACATGCAGATTGGTAATGCTCCGACCATAATGCAGATCAGAGACGTTGCCATCACTACACGTCAGCTATGTCATCACTGTGACCAATTTGAATAAAAGAAAAAAAAACTCCAAACAATCTTATGTCATGAGAAAAGGCTCCTTGTACCATTCAAATGGTGGCAATTGTATCTCCGTTACATTCACATCCCAGAAAAAGGACGTAAAGCGTGCCGTAATACTGTTGTACTGGATTCACCAGTGTCAGTGTAACAAAGTCAGAAGAAAGTAATAAAGTCCTACCAGTGTCTGGCAGAAACGCATCTTGAAGTCGTAGCTGGCGAATGAGAAGTTTGCAACCCTCTGTTCTAGATGGGGATCCAGATCGCAGCCTGTCACAGGCACCCTGTGTGCAGTACATATACTTATTTTATTCCCTTTATATTATAATAGTGAAATATACATATGACACAGCAAATGGCTCACCGTATCGCCATTGTGCGCTCTCAAGTTAAACGTCATAGCAGGTTCTGCCGTGAGCAGCGTATTTTGTATTAGATCTTTTACTGTGCCGAGATCTGCACCCTCATCGCTCTGTGTGTGCAGAGATAGTTGCCTTAGATAGATAAGGACCAATCATCCTGAATATTTCACCATTTCTGTTTTATGTGGAAACTGCAATCAAGCACCAAATGCTACAAATGGAGGCATTTCTGCAAACTCACTTGGTGTAAATACTTGGGTTCAATCTGAAGCAATAGATCCGGGCGCTCCTTAAAACTCCATGACACGAGAAGTCCTTCCTGTGGCAGCTCCTGCAACTGCACTTCTATCTGGATACAGAGAAATAAAAGAGGTGGTGTAAGGGTTGCTGTTGCTCTCTATGGGTTGCCTCTTAGATGAAAACAAAAAGAAAACCCACAAAACACTTAAATCCTGTAGTTCTTTAAAATAAAGACAAATCCACATTGGGAGTCAAACACATAACTATAAAATTTGCTAGCGACCCAGAGACCAGACAAATCTGCAGTAATACAGAAAGAATAACAAACGGACACCATACTCCTGCATGAGAACATTAATGCCAGAAGAACAATGGGCCTAATTCAGACCTGATCCTAGATGTGCTATATTTAGCACATCTACAATCAGTCACACAGACATGCGGGGGGATGCTCAGCACAGGGCTAGTCCGCCCCGCATGTCAGGCCCGACCCCGCCGCGCAAGTACAAAAGCATCGCCGCTTTTGTACTTGAAGAGTAGCTCCCCACCAGCGCAGCTCCTGCGTGCTGGCAGGGAGCTACTCGTCACTGTGAGGGTCGCGGCGGCTACGTGTGACGTCACGCAGCTGCCGTGGCCCACCCCCCGCACGGTCCGGGCACGCATGCGTTGCCCATACCGTGCCCCTAAAACAGCGGCCAAACGCCACCGGTCCGCGCCCTCCAGCCTAGCAAACGCCTCTGCCTGTCAATCAAGCAGAGGCAATCGAAGGGCTGAGACGGCCGTCGGCTGTCTGGCGTGCGCCGGCGCAGTGCGGCGCTGGTGCAGTTCAGACCTGACTGGCTGCTGTGCAAAAAACGCACAGCGCCAATCAGGTCTGAATTAGGCCCAATGTTTTCTCAGTTCTTTACAGATGTACCTTTCCTTTCTTTATTAGAATCAATCGGTTTTCCAAAACATCTTACAGTGCATTCCGAGAATAACTAGTTTCAAAGCGGGATATTATATATTTTCTCTCAAAATAAGAGGACATGCTGTTATGCAGCCCACACAAACATCCGTAGGACTGTGGACCCAGTTGGGAATGCACATGACTAAACCTATGCTGCAACCTTAACCCACAGGTCTGTGAATTTCAGTTTCTATGAGTTAACGGGGGTCATTCCGAGTTGATCGCTAGCTGAATTTTGTTCACAGCGATCAGGCTAAAAGTCGGCAGCTCTGCGCAATGCGCACGCACGACGTACGGGCACAACGAACTATGTAGATTTGCAGAGTCTAGTGATGCATTTCAGTCGCACTGCTTGCCGCAGAGTGATTTACATGAAGTGGGCGTTTCTGGGTGGCAACTGACCGTTTTCAGGGAGTGTGCGGAAAAACGCAGGCGTGCCAGAAAGAACGCAGGCGTGGCTGGGCGTGTTTGTGACGTCAAATCCGGAACTGAACAGTCTGAAGTGATCGCAAGCGCTGAGTAGGTTTTGAGCTAAGCTAAAATACACTCCCAGTGGGAAGCGGCATAGCGTTTGCACTGCTGCTAAAAACTGCTAGCGAGCGAACAACTCTGAATGACCCCCAACATGCGTTAGCAGGTAATTTACAGCACAAGGAAAAGGGGCTATAATTGAATAGCCCTGGGGGTTAAAGCCCAAGGTTACCACCCTTTACCTGGCGCAGTAAGTTACTGCATGTAATCGAATCCGGCCCTGGGATTACTCCCTTCATTCATTTACATTTCTCCATTTTCCTTCTAAAATATGCTGCTTAGAGCTGTATTTATATCACGTGTCACATCTGTAGTTTATGTTTTATATTACTGGCAGGACTCAGCTGCAAAATTACATTTTCCATTTAAAATAGAAGCCAATGACCATTTACCAGAACCACTGTAAGTGGCGTCACTGTTAAGAAAAAGGTTCTGCAGCAACTTACTGATCAGGGAATGCACCTTAGCACAGTAGCTGCAGCATGTGGGTACAACACTCAGCAAGGGATGCCGCAAACTGCCCAGCCCCTCCCACCTGAAGGGGATGTGAGGGGGAGATATGAGAGATTTACTAATCTATGTTTCTTCAAAGCAGTTTTGACCAGTGTTTTTAACTAAGTACTTCATGCTAATCAAGTCTGATTTATTATTAATTACTACTGCAGCTTGAAAAACCATCAGTCAAAGCCACTGATCATCAGCAGCTATGACCACAGGATAGTAAATCTAGCACCATAGGGGTGTAGTATGAGTCGGCACCGGGACCGGGATCCCGACCGCAGGAATACCGGCAGTGGTGTGAGCGCAAAAAGAGCCCCTTGCGGGATCGCTGCGCTCGCCACGCTATTTATTCTCCCTCTAGGGGTGTCGTGGACACCCCAAGAGGGAGAATAGTTGTCAGTATCCCTGCAAGGATCACGACAGCCGGTATATTGAATGCCACCTGATTTAGAGGGCCTTGCTCATGAGGACTTACAATCTGGGCTGTTGTATTGGTCTCAGGGATCCAAACCTAAGTGCACTTGTTTGTAACCATTATATGGAAGACAGCACCGCTACTTTAGTTTTCCAACTTACTTTTCTGTTCTTAAATGTACACACTTCCTATTAAGCACTAGGGTATGAAGAGATTAAAAATAGGATTTTAATACCTACCGGTAAATCCTTTTCTCTAAGGCCGTAGAGGATGCTGGGGTAACCATAAGAACCATGGGGTATAGACGGGATCCACAGGAGACATGGGCATTTTAAGACTTTGAATGGGTGTGAACTGGCTCCTCCCTCTATGCCCCTCCTCCAGGCTCCAGTTATAGGAACTGTGCCCAGGGAGACTGATATTTCGAGGAAAGGAATTATTGTTAAACTAAGGTGAGATACATACCAGCTCACACCTCAACCACGCCGCACAACATGGCATTCAACAGAACTCCAGCCAACGGCATGAACAATGTCAGCAACAGGCCGACTAGAACGTAACACAACCAGTGTACAGGCAGAACTAATAACTGCAGATACAGTACACACTGGGACGGGCGCCCAGCATCCTCTACGGACTAAGAGAAAAGGATTTACCGGTAAGTATTAAAATCCTATTTTCTCATATGTCCAGGAGGATGCTGGGGTATCCATAAGAACCATGGTGTTATAACAAAGCTCTAGAACGGGCGGGAGAGTGCGGATGACTCTGCAGCACCGATTGACCAAACATGAGGTCCTCCTCAGCCAGGGTATCGAACTTGTAAAACTTTGCAAAAGTGTTTGAACCCGACCAAGTAGCTGCTCGGCATAGTTGTGAGGCAGAGACCCCCCGGGCAGACGCCCAGGACGCACCCATCTTCCTGGTAGAATGGGCCTTCACCGCTTTCGGTAACGGCAATCCAGCCGTAGAATGAGCCTGCTGAATCGTAGAACAGATCCAGCGTGCAATAGTCTACTTGGAAGCAGGAGCCCCAATCTTGTTTGGATCATACAGGACAAACAGAGCCTCTGTTTTCCTAATCCGTGCTGTCCTGGCTACATAAATTTTCAAAGCTCTGACCACATCGAGAGACTTCGACTTCACTAAGGCTTCAGTAGCCACTGGCACCACAATAGGTTGGTTCATGTGGAACGATGAAATCACCTTCGGCAGAAATTGCTGACGAGTCCTCAACTCTGCTCTATCTTCATGGAAGATCAAATAAGGGCTCTTGTGAGACAAAGCCGCCAACTCCGATACCCGCCTTGCGGATGCCAAGGCCAACAGCATGACCACTTTCCAAGTGACGAATTTCAATTCCACCTTTTGTAAAGGTTCAAACCAATGTGATTGAAGTAACTGCAACACCACATTAAGATCCCATGGTGCCACTTGGGGCATAAATGGAGCTTGGATGTGCAACACGCCTTTCACGAAAGTCTGAACCTCTGGAAGTGAGGCCAATAGTTTTTGAAAGAAAACCGATAAGGCAGAAATTTGTACTTCAATTGAGCCCAACTTCAAGCCCGCATCCACACCTGCTTCTAGAAAATGGAGAAAACGTCCCAACTGAAATTCTTCCGTAGGAGCCTTCTTGGATTCACACCAAGACACATTTTCTCCAAATACGGTGGTAATGTTTGGACGTCACTCCCTTTCTAGCCTGAAGAAGTGTGGGAATTACTTCACTGGGGATACCCTTTTCGGGTTAGGATCTGGCGTTCAACCGTCAAGCCGTCAAACGCAGCCGCGGTAAGTCTTGATACACGCACGGCCCCTTTTGTAACAGATCCTCTCGTAGAGGAAGAGGCCAGGGATCTTCTATGAGTAATTCCTGAAGATCCGGATACCAAGCCCTCCTTGGCCAGTCTGGAACAATGAGGATCGCCCGAACCTTTGTTCTTCTAAAGATCTTAAGGACTTTTGGAATGAGCGGAAGCGGAGGGAATACATACACCGACTGAAACACCCATGGCGTCACTAGGGCATCCACTGCTATTGCTTGAGGATCCCTCGACCTGGAACAATATCTCTAAAGCTTCTTGTTGAGACGAGACGCCATCATGTCTACTTGGGGACTTCCCCAAAGACTTGTCACACCTGCAAAGACCTCTTGATGAAGACCCCACTCACCTGGATGGAGATCGTGTCTGCTGAGGAAGTCCGCTTCCCAGTTGTCCACTCCCGGAATGAAGACCGCTGACAGAGCGCTTGTATGTCTTTCCGCCCAACAAAGAACCCTCGTGGCCTCTGCCATTGCCGCTCTGCTTTTTGTTCCGACCTTGGCGGTTTATGTATGCTACTGCTGTTACATTGTCTGACTGGATCAGTACTGGCAGATTGCGAAGCAGATGTTCCGCTTGAAGAAGGCCGTTGTAAATGGCTCTTAACTCCAGAACGTTTATGTGTAGACAAGTTTCCAGGCTTGACCATCTTCCCTGGAAGTTTTCCCCTTGTGTGACTGCCCCCCAGCCTCGGAGACTCGCATTTGTGGTTACTAGGATCCAGTCCTGGATCCCGAACCTGCGTCCCTCTAGGAGGCGAGAGCTGTGCAGCCACCACAGGAGTGAGATTCTGGTCTTGGAAGACAGAATTATTTTCCGGTGCATGTGCAGGTGGGATCCGGACCACTTGTCCAACAGGTCCTACTGAAACACCCTGGCATGGAACCTGCCAAACTGAATGGCCTCATAGGCCGCCACCATCTTCCCCAGTAAACGAGTGCATTGATGGACTGACACTCTTGCTGGTTTCAGAATTTTACAAAAGAACTTTACCAAGAAGGGTAAACAAGAACTCTCCTATGTTGGGGCACTCAGTCGGTGTCATGAATATATATGCAGTACCCTTGGATCAATAATAGGGAAAGAAAGACAGAAAAAAGATAGAAATAGAAGAAAGACTATTTAAACTTAACTTTTATTATAAAATAATTAAAATATTCGGGAGATAACACTCACTTTATCTAAAAAGGCGAAATAGACACTACATATAACACAACATTTAACAATAAGGGCTCTTGTGAGACAAAGCCGCCAACTCCGATACCCGCCTTGCGGATGCCAAGGCCAACAGCATGACCACTTTCCAAGTGACGGTTGGTGTATAAACTCTAATTGGCCTGGGCCCTCTCTATTGACAGAGAATGATTCTATGAATGACACCTTCAGGCTTAAAGTCAAGACCTTATGGCAGTTTTCTTGGTTCTGCTGCCTCGTATGTGCTTTTGCATTATATACGTAGGTGAGAGACCATTACTTATGCCAGTCTCTAGAGTCACAGACAGTGCTAGAGCATTAGCGGAGAGTGTCTCATTCACTTCTACTTTTGGTTGATGACCTATGGTCAGTGCAGCCAATGAGAGAGCTACCGACACTTCACCTGCTCTGGTGTTGAGGAGAGTACAGAGTGTATGAAGACAAGACTATATATCAAACTTCGTGGTTCTGCTGCTTCTGAAGCTGTCCCCCCCCCCCCCCCCCCCCCTTTGTGAACAAGCCACGGGCGAAACGTACGTTAAAGGAAGGAGCGTGTGGGCGCCTTGCCAGTGCGCACGGCGGGCTGCCCCCCGGTACAGGTCGTATGAAACGAATGATACTGTTGTGAAGCCTCCAACTAAAGGCATCATATTGGTCTGATATCACAATGGAATAGCACGCTAATAGCTGCACGATCAGTGTATGACAAGTGTAATTTTTGTCTATTTATAAACAGCTGTCGCTATGACTGATATACAACTATAGACCATATACATGTGTGCTTCACAAATATAGCATGTTAAACTCTATTATATCTGTACAAGTTTCATGAATGACCTTAAAGTTAAAATAGCATGAATCCTGAAATACTATATAGGAAATAGGTGTGCTATAACTACTTACGGATATCCTCTTTCTATTAGATATACACCCTGTAATAACTCTGGGCAATTCTTATGCTCAGAGCCATGATATAATTATTAAACACTGAGCACTGTTGTCGGGGGCAATAAATCACTAGGTTCATGTATATATTTATGTTTTCAACATTGTGCTCTACAGTCAGGATGTATACTACATAAATTAATATTATTATTTTGGAGGATTAATTATCATTGTCACGATAGATGAGTATAAGATATAAAGGCTAACTGGATACTAGAGCCAGCTATACTTAAATCTAATTACAGTGGTCTAAAAAAGTTACATATTAACTCAATTAATTTTTAATGCATATAAGAAATATAAATTTGAATGAAATCTATGAAAGGAGTAAAGAGAACGTTGTCCTCTCTGTGATATACAGTATATGATGATCCTTATTGGTGTTAATATGCAATAGATGATCATAGATGAGATTCACAATGTTTTCTGTACTTTCAAGACCACAATAGCAAAGTGTCAGTAACCCCTGAATTGGCTGCACTGATCTTAGTATTATCAGCCAACATCTGAGGCGAATGAGACAGTGCATATTTGACTGGCCTGATCTACATTTCCATTGACTAGCATCAGTAATGGTCTCTCACCACGCATATAATGCTTAAGCACATGCGTGGCAGCAGAACCACGAAGTTTGATATATAGTCTTGTCTTCATACACTCTGTACTCTCCTCAACACCAGAGCAGGTGAAGTGTCAGTAGCTCTCTCATTGGCTGCACTGACCATAGGTCATCAACCAAAAGTAGAAGTGAATGAGACACTCTCCGCTAATGCTCTGGCACTGTCTGTGACTCTAGAGACTGGCATAAGTAATGGTCTCTCACCTACGTATATAATGCAAAAGCACATACGAGGCAGCAGAACCAAGAAAACTGCCATAATGTCTTGACTTTAAGCCTGAAGGTGTCATTCATAGAATCATTCTCTGTCAATCGAGAGGGCCAAGGCCCATTAGAGTTTATACACCAACTGTACCTTTTAATTGTTAAATGTTGTGTTATATGTAGTGTGTCTATATTTCGCCTTTTTAGATAAAGTGAGTGTTATCTCCCGAATATTTTAATTATTTTATAATAAAAGTTAAGTTTAAATAGAGTCTTCTATTTCTATCTTTCTTCTGTCTTTCTTTCCCCATTATTGATCCAAGGGTACTGCATATATATTCATGACACCAACTGAGTGCCCCAACATAGGAGAGTTCTTGTTTACCCTTCTTGGTAAAGTTCGGTTGTAAAATTTAACCCAAACTCTCAGGGAGCACCCCCCATTGCCCTTAATCAGTACACAAGCACAGAAGTGCAAGATATAAGAAAATTTGGGGTAGGAGTGTTACTCGTTTAGAGACTGTCCTTTGGCCTAGATATCTTTTATTTTCATTGTTCTCTAGTCTGTGCGGTTAACAACCCCCTTTTTTCTGGTTTCAGAATTTGTCTGACCAGGTTCTGAATCTCCAGAGCCTTTTCCACTGGAAGAAAAACTCTGTAATTCTGTGTCCAGAAACATTCCCAAAAACGAAAGCCGCATCGTCGGAATCAATTGTGATTTTGGCAATTTTAGGAGCCAACTGTGTCGTTGCAGAACTGCCAGGGCGAGTGTAATGTTCTGCACCAGTTGGTCCTTGGATCTCGCCTTTATCAGGAGATCGTCCAAGTACGGGATAATCGTGACTCCTTTCTTGCGAAGGAGAATCATAATTTCCGCCATCACTTTGGTGAAAATCCTCGGAGCCGTGGACAGACCAAACGGCAACGTCTGAAATTGGTAATGACAATCCTGAATTGCAAACCTCAGGTAAGCCTGATGCGGAGGATAAATGGGAACATGTAAGTAGGCATCCTTTATATCTACCGACACCATAACATCCCCTTCCTCCAGACTGGAGATCACTGCTCGGAGAGACTCCATCTTGAATTTGAATTTTCTTAGGTAGAAATTGAGGGATTTTAGGTTCAGGATTGGTCTGACCGAGCCGTCCGGCTTCGGAACCACGATCAGGCTCAAATAAAAGCCCTCTCTCTCCCTGTAGTGACGGGGGAACCTTGATAATGACCTGATTTTGACACAACCTTTGTATTGCGTCGCATACTACCTCCCTGTCCGGAAGAGAAGCTGGTAAGGCGGATTTGAAAAATCGGCGATGGGGAACGTCCTGAAACTCCAGTTTGTACCCTTGGGACGCTATTTCTAAAACCCATGGGTCCAGGTCCGAACGAACCCAGAACTGACTGAAGAGTTTGAGACGTGCCCCCACCAGTGCGGGCTCCCGCAAGAAAGCTCCAGCGTCATGCGGTGGATTTGGCAGAAGCCGGGGAGGACTTCTGCTCCTGGGAAACTGCCGAGGCCGGTGATGTTTTACCCCTTCCCCTTCCTCTAGTAGCAAGGAAGGAAGAACCTTCCTGTATTTATTGGGCCAAAAGGACTGCATCTGATAGTGGTGTGTTTTCTTTTGTTATGAAGGAACATAAGGCAAAAATTATGACTTACCCGCGGTAGCTGTAGATACCAAATCAGCGAGACCGTCACCAAACAAGACACCACCTTTATATGGCAGAGATTCCATATTTTTCCTGGAGTCAGCATCAGCATTCCATTGATGGATCCACAATGCTCACCTAGCAGAGACTGCCATGTGATTGGCTTTTGATCCCAAAAGGCCAATATCTCTCGCAGTTTCCTTTAGGTAGGCCACTGCGTCCCTGATATGACCCAGTGTCAAAAGGACGCTATCCCTATCTAGGGCATCTATCAAAGAGGACAAGTTATCTGCCCACTTTTCGATAGCACTACTCACCCACGCAACACGCTATGGCTGGTCTGAGCAGCGTACCCGTGGTGGCATAAATGGATTTTAATGTATTTTCCTGCTTGCGATCCGCAGGGTCCTTAAGGGGTGCCGTATCAGTAGACGGGAAAGCCACCTTTTTAGACAAGCGGGATAGGGCCTTGTCCACAATGGGGGGTGACTCCCACTTTTCCCTATCCCCAGAGGGAAAGGGATACGCCACCTGAATCCTTTTGGGAATCAAAAACTTTTTGTCAGGGCTTTCCCAAACCTTTTCAAAAAGAGTGTTCAGTTCATGAGAGGGAGGAAACGTTACCACAGGTTTCTTTTCTTTATACATACAAACCCTTGTATCAGGAACAGCAGAGTCCTCGGAAATATGTAATACGTCTTTTACCGCCACAATCATGTACTGAATACTCTCTGCTAATTTAGGATCCAATCTGGAATCACTAAAGTCGATACTGGAGTCAGTGTCTGTGTCGGTATCTGTGTTTGACAACTGGGCAAACGAACGTTTTTGTGACCCCGAAGGGGTCTCTACCTGCAATAACACATCCTCCACAGATTTCTTCCATGCCTGGTACCGAGAGTCAGATTTATCTAATCTCTTACTAATACGAGCCACATTAGCATTCAAGGAGTCGGCGGTGGGTCACTCCCACAGCCGTTTGTGTCCCTAATACAGCCTCCTCCTGGGAAGAGCACTCAGCTATGCCGACACACGTGTCCCAAACACCCACAGACACACGGGCATATAGGGGAGAGACCCACAGCAAAGCCTGTCAGAGAGACACAGAGGGAGTTTTGCCAGCTCACCACCCAGCGCCTAATCACCGGTTCTGGAACACTAAAAAATGCCCCAGACCTGCAGCACTTTTACAATAAATATAACTTGCACCAATATTCCTGTGCCGCACCCCTCCCATTTTGCACCCTGATACTTAGTCAGAAGTGTGAGAAAGTACCAGCGTCTCTGCAGCCTTGTGGAGAGGGAAATAGCGCTGAGCTCTGTGAACTGTGAGGACGAAGCTCCGCCCCCTTAATGGCGCGCTTCAGTCCCGCTTTTTTTAAAACTATATTTATACTGGCGGGGGTCATTTTGAGGTATAACTGCTGCCCAGGGCCCCCCCCGCGCCCTGTAGTGCCGCTGTGTGTGGGAGCATGGCGCGCAGCGCGAACGTTGTGCAGTACCTCAGAAAGCTGTCACTGAAGTCTTCTGATCTTCTTCTACTCACCTGTCTTCTGGCTCTGTAAGGGGGGTGACGGCCGGTTCTGGGAACGAGCACCTAGGCGTACCTAGCGATCAGACCCTCAGGAGCCAATGGTGTCCTGAAGCCAAGAAGCAGAGCCTTTAACTCACTGGAAGTAGGTCTAACTTCTCTCCCCTTAGTCCCACGAAGCAGGGAGACTGTTGCCAGCAGTCTCCCTGAAAATAAAAAAACCTAACAAAAGTCTTTTCCCGAGAAACTCTGTAGAGCTCCTCAGTGTGCATCCAGTCGGCCTGGGCACAATTCTAAAACTGGAGTCTGGAGGAGGGGCATAGAGGAAGGAGCCAGTTCACACCCATTCAAAGTCTTAAAATGCCCATGTCTCCTGCGAATCCCGTCTATACCCCAGGGTTCTTATGGTTACCCCAGCATCCTCTAGGTCCTAGAGTCTAGGACATATGAGAAAAGCATGTCCAGCACTGCCCAACCATGGCGTGTTCCTCACATACCAACAACGGACACTCTCCCAATCTGCCTAACAGGCTTCCAGCATGTGCAATATATACTTATGGCTATATTTACGAAGCAGCGGTTTCTGTAACCTACCACTTCTCAGTGTGTTGAACCTGAAACTTTAAAGCGGCACTCAAATTTAGTGTAAAGCCTGGCAAGCTTTACACTGAATGAGTATACCCACTTTAAAGTTTTCAGCTGAGAAGAGGTAGCTTACATAAGGAGACACTTTGTAGATCTAGACCTCACACTTTAGTCTGGTCTGCTTTTTATTTTCTCTGATTCTCTATATCACAGGTTCTCAAACTCTGTCCTCAGGGCCCCACACAGTGCATGTTTTGCAGTTCTCCTCACAGAATCGCAAGTGACATAGTTAGCTCCACCTGCGGACCTTTTAAAATGTGTCAGTGAGTAATTACTACACCTGTGCACATGCTGGGTGACCTGCAAAACATGCACTGTGTGGGGTCCTGAGGACAGAGTTTGAGAACCACTGCTCTATATATTTTAAGGGTCTCTTGTTTAACAGCTAAATCACTACCTCTTCCCCTCCAACCAAAACTCTTTAACCCTATTTCCTTGTCTAAAATATTTAACCTACTGTAGCCCCCCATCACACCTGGGTGTACTAGGGTATGCCGGCGGCCGGTCTCCAGGCGACCAGCATACAGACGTCTGAATCCCGACCGCCAGCATAGCGACAGCTGGGTGATAGCAAATGAGCCCCTTGCGGGCTCGCTGCGATCGCCACGCTGTGGGCACAGTGGCTCGCTACACACGCCACGCTATCTATTCTCCCTAAAGGGGGGTCGTGTACCCTCAAGAGGGAGAAAAGATGTCGGAATGCCGGCGGTCGGGATTCCGGCACCGGTATGCTGGTTCTCGGGAGCCCGGCCGCCGGCAAACAGAAGACCACCCATCACACCTAGTTTAAATATCCCTTCAGCTCTCAAAATCCACCTCCTGCTAGTCCAGCAGACCTATTCAATCTATATGCAATCCTTACCTACTGCAGAATTAAATTAGATGAGAAGGGGGGGGATGGGGTTCGGTGGATAGCTCCACATGGGCCCCCTCAACACTTAAACCATCCCTGTACATGTGGGAAACTAAATTCATTATGCTATAATAATTTTTAGTTTTTTAAATGGATTCTATGCTTTAGAAGAACTCTTGCTATTTACAACTCTGCCCAAATTCTGGTACACTAAAAACACGAGTTATCAGGGGGTAATCGCAAATATTTAGTATCCCCTTAATGTATGACTGAGGGTCCGCAACAGATAGCTCAGATACCTGCTGTGATCCCTCCATTCCCGCCTGCAGCTCTCTTACGGTTTCTATTGAAGATGCTATGCTGCTTTGTATTCCAAAGCGTGGTAAAAATGGAATTTCCGAGCTTGGCCCCAATAGCTACTGCCATCTGATAAGGACATTAGCCCATTGTAGCCTATGAGCTACAGATCGCATAATTAGCCGACAGAGGGTTCCTCCGGGAACCCTCCCTGGCAATAGCTGCCACACATGCGTAGTCTGTGGAACTAGAATTGCATGCTGCGATTACATTCTAGGCATCCAGATCGCATGGAGTATGTGAGAAATGATAGACTCCTAAATAAGAGTGGCAGTAAAAAAATAAGTAGTGAGGGGATAAAAAAAAAAAAAATGATTGGCCTCTAAAGCAGGAAAGCATGCAACCTGTGATACTACATATATATGAGCCACAAGAACTAAAGACTGATTACTGAGCAAGGCTGAAAGCAAAGCTACAGTAACTAGAGCAGCATGATACAAAGCTGGTAATCACAGCATCTGTCAGACTCAGATTGGGTCTATTTACAAAGCCTTGAACGGATATAATGTGGGCGTAGATAAAGTACCTGCCAAATAGCTCCTAAATACCATGTCACAGGCTGAGTTTGAAAAAATAAGATTTTACTCACCGGTAAATCTATTTCCCGTAGTCCGTAGTGGATGCTGGGAACTCCGAAAGGACCATGGGGAATAGCGGGCTCCGAAGGAGGCTGGGCACTCTAGAAAGATTTAGGACTACCTGGTGTGCACTTGCTCCTCCCACTATGACCCTCCTCCAAGCCTCAGTTAGGACACTGTGCCCGGACGAGCTGACATAATAAGGAAGGATTTTGAATCCCGGGTAAGACTCATACCAGCTACACCAATCACACCGTACAACTCGTGATACTATATCCAGTTTGACAGTATGAAAACAACAGCCTCTCAACAGATGGCTCAACAATAACCCTTTAGTTAGCAATAACTATTTACAAGTATTGCAGACAATCCGCACTTGGGATGGGCGCCCAGCATCCACTACGGACTACGAGAAATAGATTTACCGGCGAGTAAAATCTTATTTTCTCTGACGTCCTAGTGGATGCTGGGAACTTCGAAAGGACCATGGGGATTATACCAAAGCTCCCAAACGGGCGGGAGAGTGCGGATGACTCTGCAGCACCGAATGAGAGAACTCAAGGTCCTCCTCAGCCAGGGTATTAAATTTGTAGAATTTTGCAAACGTGTTTGCCCCTGACCAAGTAACAGCTCGGCAAAGTTGTAAAGCCGAGACCCCTCGGGCAGCCGCCCAAGATGAGCCCACCTTCCCTGTAGAATGGGCTTTCACTGATTTAGGATGCGGCAGTCCAGCCGCAGAATGCGCCTGCTGAATCGTGTCACAGATCCAGCGAGCGATAGTCTGCTTAGAAGCAGGAGCACCCAGCCTGTTGGGTGCATACAGGATAAATAGCGAGTCAATTTTCTTGACTCTAGCCGTCCTGGAAACATAATTTTTCAAGGCCCTGACTACGTCCAGTAACTTGGAATCCTCCAAGTCCCTAGTAGCCGCAGGCACCACAATAGGTTGGTTCAAGTGAAAAACGGATACCACCTTAGGGAGAAACTGGGGACGAGTCCTCAATTCTGCCCTATCCATATGGAAAATCAGATAAGGACTTTTATATGACAAAGCGGCCAATTCTGATACACGCCTGGCCGAAGCCAAGGCCAATAACATGACCACTTTCCGCGTGAGATATTTTAGATCCACGGTTTTTAGTGGTTCAAACCAATGTGATTTTAAGAAACTCAACACCACGTTGAGATCCCAAGGTGCCACTGGAGGCACAACCGGGGGCTGAATATGCAGCACTCCTTTCACAATGTCTGAACTTCAGGTACTGAAGCTAATTCTTTCTGGAAGAAAATCGACAGAGCCGAGATCTGTATCTTAATGGAGCCTAATTTTAGGCCCATAGACACTCCTGCTTGTAGGAAATGCAGAAATCGACCTAGTTGAAATTCCTCTGTTGGGGCCTTTTGTGGCCTCACACCAAGCAACATATTTCCGCCATATGCGGTGATAATGTTTTGCAGTTACATCTTTCCTGGCTTGAATCAGCGTAGGAATGACTTCCTCCGGAATGCCCTTTTCCTTTAGGATCCGGCGTTCAACCGCCATGCCATCAAAACGTAGCCGCGGTAAGTCTTGGAACAGACAGGGCCCCTGCTGCAGCAGGTCCTGTCTGAGCGGCAGAGGCCATGGGTCCTCTGATATAATTTCTTGCAGTTCTGGGTACCAGGCTCTTCTTGGCCAATCCGGAACCACGAGTATTGTTCTTACTCCTCGCCTTCTTATTATTCTCAGTACCTTTGGTATGAGAGGCATAGGGGGGGGGGGGGAGGAACACATAAACCGACTGGTACACCCACGGTGTTACCAGAGCGTCCACAGCTATCGCCTGAAGGTCCCTTGACCTGGCGCAATATCTTTTATAGCTTTTTGTTGAGGCGGGACGCCTTCATGTCCACCTGTGGCCTTTCCCAATGGTGTACAATCCTTTGGAAGACTTCTGGATGAAGTCCCCACTCTCTCGGGTGGAAGTCGTGTCTGCTGAGAAGATCTGCTTCCCAGTTGTCCACTCCGGGAATGAACACTGCTGACAGTGCCAACACATGATTTTCCGCCCATCGGAGAATCCTTGTGGCTTCTGCCATTGCCATCCTGCTTCTTGTGCCGCCCTGTTGGTTTACATGGGCGACTGCCGTGATGTTGTCCGATTGGATCAGGACCGGCCGGTTTTGAAGCAGAGGCCTTGCCTGACTCGGGGCATTGTAAATGGCCCTCAGTTTTAGAATATTTATGTAGGCAAGTCACCTGACTTGACCAAAGTCCCTGGAAGCTTCTTCCTGTGTGACTGCCCCCCAGCCTCAAAGGCTGGCATCCATGGTCACTAGGACCTAGTCCTGTATGTCGAACCTGCGGCCCTCTTGAAGATGGGCACTCTGCAACCACTACAGTAGAGATACCCTGGTCCTTGGAGACAGGGTTATCAGCCGATGCATCTGAAGATGTGATCCGGACCACTTGTCTAATAGGTCCCCCTGAAAAGTTCTTGCATGGAACCTGCCGAATGGGATTGCTTCGTAGGAAGCTATCATTTTTCCCAGGACTCGCGTGCAATGATGCACCGATAACTGTTTTGGCTTCAGGAGGTCTCTGACTAGAGATGACAGCTCCTTGGCTTTCTCCTCCGGGAGAAACACTTATTTCTGGTCTGTGTCCAGAACCATCCCCAGGAACAGTAGACGTGTCGTAGGAAACAGCTGTGTCTTTGGACTGTTTAGAATCCAACCGTGCTGTTGTAGCACTTTCCAAAATAGTGCTACCCCGACTAGCAACTGCTCCTTGGACCTCGCCCTTATAAGGAGATTGTCCAAGTACGGGATCATTAAAAACTCCCCTTTTTCGAAGGAGTATCATCATTCCGGCCATTACCTTGGTAACACCCTCGGTGCCAAGTACAGTCCAAACGGCAGAGTCTGGACTTGGTAATGGTAATCCTGTACCACAAATCTGAGGTACTCCTGGCGAGGATAGTAAATGGGGACATGCAGGTAGGTAAGCATCCTTGATGTCCCAGGATACCATGTAATCCCCCTCGTCCAGGCTTGCAATAACCGCCCTGAGCGATTCCATCTTGAACTTGAATTTTTTTATGTATGTGTTCAAGGATTTTAAATATAAAAAAGGTTCACACCAAACCATGCGGTTTCGGTACCCCAAACCGTGTGGAATAGTAACCCCGTCCTTGTTGAAGTAGGGGCACCTTAAGTATTACCTGCTGGGAATACAGCTTATTAATTGCCTCTAGCACAGCCTCCCTGCCTGAGGGAGTTGTCGGCAAGGCATATTTGAGGAAACGGCGGGGGGAAGACATCTCGAATTCCAGCTTGTACCCCTGAAATACTACTTGAATGAAACAGGGATCCACCTGTGAGCGAGCCCACTGATCGCTGAAATTTTTGAGACGGCCCCCCACCGTACCTGGCTACACCTGTGGAGCCCCCGCGTCATACTGTGGACTCAGAGGAAGCGAGAGAAGAATTATGATTCTGGGAACAGGCTGACTGGTGCAGCTTTTTCCCCTCTTCCCTTGTCTCTGTACAGAAAGGAAGCGCCTTTGATCCGCTTGCTTTTCTGAAGCCGAAAGGACTGTACCTGATAATACAGTGCTTTCTTAGTCTGTGAGGAAAACTGAGGTAAAAATATTTCTTCCCAGCTGTTGCTGCGGATACGAGGTCCCAGAGACCATCCCCAAATAATTCCTCACCCTTATAAGGCAGAATCTCTATGCGCCTTTTAAAGTCAGCATCACCTGTCCAGTGACCGGTCTCTAATACCCTCCTGACAGAATGGACATTACATTAATTTTGGATGCCAGCCGGCAAAATATCCCTCTGTGCATCCCTCATATATAAGACGACGTCTTTAATATGTTCTCATGTTAGCAAACTAGTATGTTTGACAGGGTCACCGACCACGCTGCAGCAGCACGCTCTGCAGGTTTCAGTCTAGTACCGGAGTGTGTAAATACAGACTTCAGGATAGCCTCCTGCTTTTTATCAACAGGTACCTTCAAAGTGGCCGTTCCTAAAACGGCAGTGCCACCTATTTTGACAACCGTGTGAGCGCCTTATCCACCCTAGGGGATATCTCCCAGTGTAACTTATCCTCTGGCGGGAAAAGGTACGCCATCAGTAACTTTTTAGAAATTACCAGTTTCTTATCAGGGGGAACCCACGCTTTTCACACACTTCATTCATTCATCTGATGGGGGAACAAACACTGCCTGCTTTTTCTCCCCAAACATAAAAACCCATTTTTAGAGGTTACTGTCAGAAATGTGTAACACATTTTTTATTGCCGGGATCAAGTCACGGATGTTCCTAGTGGATTGTGTATATGTCTCAACCTTGTCGACACTGGAGTCAGACTCCGTGTCGACATCTGTGTCTGCCATCTGAATGAGCGGGCGTTTGAGCCCCTGATGGCCTTTGAGACGCCTGGGCAGGCGCGGGCTAAGAAGCCGGCTGTCCCACAGCTGTTACGTCATCCACCCTTTTATGTAAGGAGTTGACACTGTCGGTTAATACCTTTCACCTAACCATCCACTCTGGTGTCGGCCCCACAGGGGGCGACATCACATTTATCGGCATCTGCTCCGTCACTATATAAGCCTCCTCCTCAAACATGTCGACACAGCTGTACCGACACACCGCACACACACAGGGAATGCTCTGACTGAGGACAGGACCCCACAAAGCCCTATATAATGTGGGGATTAACACTATAACTGAGTGAATTTTCCCCCATAGCCGCTTGTATATACAATATTGCGCCAAAATTTAGTGCCCCCCCTCTCTTTTTAACCCTTTGAGCCTGAAAACTACAGGGGAGAGCCTGGGGAGCTTTCTTCCAGCTGCACTGTGAAGAGAAAATGGTGCCAGTGTGTCTGAGGGAGATAGCTCCGCCCCTTTTCCGCGGCCTATTCTCCCGCTTTTTTCTGGATTCTGGCAGGGGTATTTACCACATATATAGCCTCTGGGGCTATATATTGTGGTATTTTTGCCAGCCAAGGTGTTTTTATTGCTGCTCAGGGCGCCCCCCCCAAGCGCCCTGCACCCTCAGTGACCGGAGTGTGAAGTGTGTATGAGGAGCAATGGCGCACAGCTGCAGTGCTGTGTGCTACCTTGGTGAAGACTGATGTCTTCTGCCGCCGATTTTCCGGACCTCTTCTTGCTTCTGGCTCTGTAAGGGGGACGGCGGCGCGGCTCCGGGACCGAACACCAAGGACTGGGCCTGAGGTCGATCCCTCTGGAGCTAATGGTGTCCAGTAGCCTAAGAAGCCCAATCCGGCTGCAAGCAGGCGAGTTCGCTTCTTCTCCCCTTAGTCCCTCGCTGCAGTGAGCCTGTTGCCAGCAGGTCTCACTGAAAATAAAAAACCTAAATCTATACTTTCTTTCTAAGGGCTCAGGAGAGCCCCTAGTGTGCATCCAACCTCGGCCGGGCACAAGATCTAACTGAGGCTTGGAGGAGGGTCATAGTGGGAGGAGCCAGTGCACACCAGGTAGTCATAAATCTTTCTAGAGTGCCCAGCCTCCTTCGGAGCCCGCTATTCCCCATGGTCCTTTCGGAGTTCCCAGCATCCACTAGGACGTCAGAGAAATGACAGTTAGGAGCTGATTGACTGGTACTTTATCTCTATCCAAGGCTTAGTAAATAGACTCTCATGTGGTGACATGTACTAAGCAGTGGTAAACGTGGAGAAGTGAGCCAGTGAAGAAGTTGCCCATGGCAACCAATCAGCCGCTTTGTATACTTTTGTAGTATGCAAATTATATATGTTACCTCAATGCTGATTGGTTGCCATGAGCAACTTCTCCGCTTTTTATCACTGCTTAGTGCATCTCAACATAAGTGTATAAATGCAGAGCTCCTTATTAGCAGCGAAGTAAAAAAAATAAGAATTTACTTACCGATAATTATATTTCTCATAGTCCGTAGTGGATGCTGGGTACTCCGTAAGGACCATGGGGAATAGCGGCTCCGCAGGAGACTGGGCACAAAAGTAAAAGCTTTTGGGGCACCTGGTGTGCACTGGCTCCTCCCCCTATGACCCTCCTCCAAGCCTCAGTTAGGATACTGTGCCCGGACGAGCGTACATAATAAGGAAGGATCTTGAATCCCGGGTAAGACTCATACCAGCCACACCGTACAACTTGTGATCTGAACCCAGTTAACAGTATGATAAACGTAGGAGCCTCTGAAAAGATGGCTCACAACAATAAACAACCCGATTTATGTAACAATAACTATATACAAGTATTGCAGACAATCCGCACTTGGGATGGGCGCCCAGCATCCACTACGGACTATGAGAAATAGAATTATCGGTAAGTAAATTCTTATTTTCTCTGACGTCCTAGTGGATGCTGGGTACTCCGTAAGGACCATGGGGATTATACCAAAGCTCCCAAACGGGCGGGAGAGTGCGGATGACTCTGCAGCACCGAATGAGAGAACTCCAGGTCCTCCTCAGCCAGGGTATCGAATTTGTAAAATTTAGCAAACGTGTTTGCCCCTGACCAAGTAGCTGCTCGGCAAAGTTGTAAAGCCGAGACCCCTCGGGCAGCCGCCCAAGATGAGCCCACTTTCCTTGTGGAATGGGCTTTTACAGATTTTGGCTGTGGCAGGCCTGCCACAGAATGTGCAAGCTGAATTGTACTACAAATCCAACGAGCAATCGTCTGCTTAGAAGCAGGAGCACCCAGCTTGTTGGGTGCATACAGGATAAACAGCGAGTCAGATTTTCTGACTCCAGCCGTCCTGGAAACATATATTTTCAGGGCCCTGACTACGTCCAGCAACTTGGAGTCCTCCAAGTCCCTAGTAGCCGCAGGTACCACAATAGGCTGGTTCATGTGAAACGCTGAAACCACCTTAGGGAGAAATTGAGGGCGAGTCCTCAGTTCTGCCCTGTCTGAATGAAAAATTAGGTAAGGGCTTTTATACGATAAAGCCGCCAATTCAGAGACACGCCTGGCTGAAGCCAGGGCTAACAGCATGACCACTTTCCATGTGAGATATTTCAATTCCACAGTGGTGAGTGGTTCAAACCAATGTGATTTTAGGAGACTCAACACTACATTGAGATCCCAAGGTGCCACTGGAGGCACAAAAGGAGGCTGTATATGCAGTAACTCTTTGACAAACGTCTGAACTTCAGGCACTGAAGCCAGTTCTTTTTGGAAGAAGATTGACAGTGCCGAAATTTGAACCTTAATGGACCCTAATTTTAGGCCCATAGATAGTCCTGTTTGCAGGAAACGACCCAGTTGAAATTCCTCTGTAGGGGCCTTCTTGGCCTCACACCACGCAACATATTTCCGCCAAATGCGGTGATAATGTTTTGCGGTTACATCCTTTCTGGCCTTGACCAGGGTAGGGATGACTTCATCTGGAATGCCTTTTTCCTTCAGGATCCGGCGTTCAACCTCCATGCCGTCAAACGCAGCCGCGGTAAGTCTTGGAACAGACAAGGTCCCTGCTGGAGCAGGTCCTTTCTGAGAGGTAGAGGCCACGGGTCCTCCGTGAGCATCTCTTGAAGTTCCGGGTACCAAGTCCTTCTTGGCCAATCCGGAGCCACGAGTATAGTTCTTACTCCTCTCCTTCTTATGATTCTCAGTACTTTGGGTATGAGAGGCAGAGGAGGGAACACATACACTGACTGGTACACCCACGGTGTTACCAGAGCGTCCACCGCTATTGCCTGAGGGTCCCTTGACCTGGCGCAATAACTGTCTAGTTTCTTGTTGAGACGAGACGCCATCATGTCCACCTTTGGTTTTTCCCAACGGTTTACAATCACGTGGAAGACTTCTGGGTGAAGTCCCCACTCCCCCGGGTGGAGGTCGTGTCTGCTGAGGAAGTCTGCTTCCCAGTTGTCCACTCCCGGAATGAACACCGCTGACAGTGCTGTCACATGATTTTCCGCCCAGCGAAGAATTCTTGCAGCTTCTGCCATTGCCCTCCTGCTTCTTGTGCCGCCCTGTCTGTTTATGTGGGCGACTGCCGTGATGTTGTCCGATTGGATCAAAACCGACTGACCTGAAGCAGAGGCCTTGCGTTCCAGGATATTTATGTGAAGAGACGTTTCCATGCTTGACCACAAGCCCTGGAAGTTTCTTCCCTGTGTGACTGCTCCCCAGCCTCTCAGGCTGGCATCCGTGGTCACCAGAATCCAGTCCTGAATGCCGAATCTGCGGCCCTCTAGAAGATAAGCACTCTGCAACCACCACAGGAGAGACACCCTTGTCCTTGGAGATAGGGTTATCCGCTGATGCATCTGAAGATGCGATCCGGACCATTTGTCCAGCAGATCCCACTGAAACGTTCTTGCATGGAATCTTCCGAATGGAATCGCTTCGTAAGAAGCCACCATCTTTCCCAGGACCCTTGTGCATTGATGCACTGACACTTGTCCTGGTTTCAGGAGGTTCCTGACTAGCTCGGATAACTCCCTGGCCTTCTCCTCCGGGAGAAACACCTTTTTTTTTTTTGGACTGTGTCCAGAATCATCCCTAGGAACAGTAGACGTGTTGTTGGAATCAGCTGCGATTTTGGAATATTTAGAATCCACCCGTGCTGACGTAGCACCACCTGAGATAGTGCTACTCCGACCTCTAACTGTTCCCTGGACCTTGCCCTTATCAGGAAATCGTCCAAGTAAGGGATAATTAAGACGCCTTTTCTTCGAAGAAGAAGCATCATTTCGGCCATTACCTTGGTAAAGACCCGTGGTGCCGTGGACAACCCAAACAGCAGCGTCTGAAACTGATAATGACAGTTCTGTACCACAAACCTGAGGTACCCTTGGTGAGAAGGGTAGATTGGGACATGGAGATAAGCATCTTTGATGTCCAGAGACACCATATAGTCCCCTTCTTCCAGGTTCGCTATCACTGCTCTGAGTGATTCCATCTTGAATTTGAACCTTTTTATGTAAGTGTTCAATGATTTCAGATTTAAAATCGGTCTCACCGAGCCGTCCGGCTTCGGTACCACAAACAGCGTGGAATAATACCCCTTTCCCTGTTGTAGGAGGGGTACCTTGATTATCACCTGCTGGGAATACAGCTTGTGAATAGCTTCCAATACTGCCTCCCTGTCGGAGGGAGACGTTGGTAGAGCAGACTTCAGGAACCGGCGAGGGGGAGACGTCTCGAATTCCAGTTTGTACCCCTGTGATACTACCTGCAGGATCCAGGGGTCCACTTGCGAGTGAGCCCACTGCGCGTTGAAATTTTTGAGACGGGCCCCCACCGTGCCTGAGTCCGCTTGTAAAGCCCCAGCGTCATGCTGAAGACTTGGCAGAAGCGGGGGAGGACTTCTGATCCTGGGAAGAGGCTGTTTGCTGCAGTCTTTTTCCCCTTCCTCTGCCCCGGGGCAGAAATGAGTGGCCTTTTGCCCGCTTGCCCTTATGGGGACGAAAGGACTGAGTTTGAAAAGACGGTGTCTTTTTCTGCTGAGAGGTGACCTGGGGTAAAAAGGTGGATTTCCCAGCCGTCGCCGTGGCCACCAGGTCTGATAGACCGACCCCAAATAACTCCTCCCCTTTATACGGCAAAACTTCCATATGCCGTTTTGAATCCGCATCACCTGACCACTGTCGTGTCCATAAACTTCTTCTGGCAGAAATGGACAACGCACTTACTCTTGATGCCAGGGTGCAAATATCCCTCTGTTCATCTCGCATATATAGTAATGCATCCTTTAAATGCTCTATAGTCAATAATATACTGTCCCTATCCAGGGTATCAATATTTTCAGTCAGGGAATCCGACCAAGCCACTCCAGCACTGCACATCCAGGCTGAGGCGATTGCTGGTCGTAGTATAACACCAGTATGTGTATATACCTTTTAGGATATTTTCCAGCTTTCTATCAGCTGGTTCCTTGAGGGCGGCCGTATCAGGAGACGATAACGCCACTTGTTTTGATAAGCGTGTGAGCGCCTTATCTACCCTAGGGGGTGTTTCCCAACGCGCCCTAACCTCTGGCGGGAAAGGGTATAATGACAATAATTTATTAGAAATCAGCAGTTTTTACTCTAAGCAGCTCTGGAGAGCTACCTAGCATGCACCCTTCTCGGCCGGGCACAAAAATCTAACTGAGGCTTGGAGGAGGGTCATAGGGGGAGGAGCCAGTGCACACCAGGTGACCTAAAAGCTTTTACTTTTGTGCCGTCTCCTGCGGAGCCGCTATTCCCCATGGTCCTTACGGAGTACCCAGCATCCACTAGGACGTCAGAGAAAAATTCATGAAACACATTCTGCAGGTGTGTGGCAGAGGTCCAACTTCTGTGAATAGACACAGCCAGGTGATTAACTAAAAGGGCCACATACACTAACGTGACACATTGGACCCACATGTCGCAGGCGATCACCTCGGCAGCTTCCCGGGCAGCAGGATCGCACACAATACATCGTATGCGGTCCTTTTGCATACGATGTGTCATATGCGATCCCAGCCATGTGCAGCATGTGCAATCTGGAGGATCCGATCCGATGCTCACGGGAACGTGCATCGGATCGGAAACACCTCCAAAATGCCTGATTTCACCCGATATATCGGCCCGAATTCGGGTGAAATTGGGCATTATTGTTCTAGTGTATGGGGCAGCTTACCTGTGCCTGCTGTATAGTGACGGAAACCCGATAGGTATTACAGGAAACAGCAGCTGGAGACTCCTGGGTGACAGAGACGGGAATTCTGACGGTGTCTGCAGAGAGACAGCACAACAGCACCTGTGGGAGGGAAAGTATAGCGTTCTAAAATCAGTGCAAGCCAGGCACAATCTTTATACAGGCACCTAAATATCAGGTAACATAGACCAGTCAGTGTCGATTCAATTAGGAGCGATGCTGGTCACGCAGTCATGGTAGCCCCTAAACATCATATTTAATACGCACCCCTACCTATATGGGTGCGCACTAAAATGCACAATGGTGTTGTAATGCTGGACAAGGGCAGTCAAGTGTGCTGTTGCCGGCACGCCAACACCACCCAAGCCGCAAATTACCCCTAAGTGAACAGACCCCCATAACAACCACTAGTATAATTTCTACTGTATGCAAGATATCTGGCCTCAGGTTCGGTATGTGTGACCGGCGGACGGGATGCCAGCTGTCACAATACGGACACTGGCATCCAGATATTTAAAATTCCGACAGGGGAAAGGTAAGTATGATATCCCCTCTCCCATACCCCTCCCTTCCTGATCCCAAACCCAGGCGGCCGCTAGACCTAACCCCCACCCCCCTGTACTTACGGTCAGGATACTAGCATGTCAAGATTCCGGCATCTGTATCCCAACAGCCGGTATCTTAACCACATCCCCTGGCTTCAACTGCTTAACAATATAAAGTCTTCTCACATGAAGGACACTGCACCTTTATCTACCATATTACTGCGCAACCATTACCAATAATATCCTCACCATGCTGCTCTCAGAATGTTTTGTACAGGTCACGTGACTGATGTGCACGTTTGGCTGGAGGGGGAGATTTTCTTCAAACAGCATCTGTAAGGAACTCTGGGACACAAGAGAAATAAATAATGAACAGAGGCTGTAAAATACTGCAAGTCTACTAATCAGACACACAGACGGCACTCTATCCAGAGCCTCCAACATCCCCACTCATATGTATATTTCATGTGTTTCGCAAGACACAACAGAGTCATGCTTAGTGCATGAAAAGTAGCTCTGTGTGCGGTTTCTCTCCATACCCTTTTTAAACATACACATGAAATGTTCAGCTCTGAAGACTCAGACTGCAGTTCATTGCTTTACTGGTTGAACAAATAACAGCATGTAAAGTGCCTGTGACACCCGAGGCATAGTCAAAGCACAGAAAGACTCAGACATGAAAGCCCTTAATTTGTTTAATGCAAACACATTCAGCCAGGTGCACACAGATGATCCAGAGATAGATATAGATATATATACACACACACACACATTTTTATTTATTTATTTATTTTTAAGTCAAGATCATATGTGGTACTCAGAGACTCTCTGGGCGTGAAGAATTACCCGAACAGGGTGCTTTAGTGTGTAGTCAACAGAAACGTATCCCCCTTCCTCAGGACAGTATACAAAATAATGGTGGGTACACACTGTCCGATATATCGGCCGTTCTCTTGAACGGCCAATATATCGCGGTGTGTACGGGCGATACGTCTCTGAACTCTGTTGTTCACAGACGTATCGCATCGGCACCGCAGAGCACAGCCGACGGCCAATATATCTACAGATACATTGGAATGCCGCTGTGTGTGTACGGGCGGTCGGCCGACCGCCCGCCCGTACACCTGCTACAGCAGCCGGCGGTGATTGATAGCTGAACTTGGCGGGCGGGCGTGCGTACGCGCCCGCCCAGTTCATGACGTCAGTCCCTGACGGATCGGGCAGTGTGTATGCTTAACACACTGCCCGATCCGTCCATAGATATATCTGTCGATCAACTGATCGGCAGATATATCTACCAGTGTGTACCCACCATTAGTTGCAAATAAGAGAATATATAGTAAACAACAAACTTACCCCTCCAATGTCTCCCCCCACAGTGCGCACTGTGATCCCACCAGCTGGGCTTCCCAGGGTAAGTTTGCTGTTTACTATATATGCTCTTGTTTGCATACAGGTCCTGAGGAAGGGGGATATATATTCCCCCGAAACGTTGACTACACACTAAACCACCTGGTCAGGGTAATTCTTCACGTCTAGAGAATCTCTGAGTGCCACCTGTGATTTTTGCCTGCATATTTAGGAGCACTAACCCTCTAGGAGGTCACCAGAGGCTTTAAAGATAAACTCTATGGGCATGATTCAATTCAGTGACAGATGAATAGCAGCAGGAATGAGCTACCGGCGCTATTCAATACAGCGCCATGTAACACCCAACGACAGGATTCCTTCTTGCATCCCCTGGGAGGTGCAAACAGAAATCCTGACAAAAGTGCCAGCGCAATGCTGATTTCTGCCCTTAGCACGGCAAAAACGGCATTGCGCCAGGCACTTAAGACTGAGAATATCCGTTCTCCCAACAAAACACCTTGTTTAATCTGGGAAAACTGCATTTTCCGACTTACCACTGCGCTGTATTGAATAGCGCCGGGAGCTAATTCCCGGTGCTATTCAACTGTCACTGAATTGAATCATGCCCTATGAGGGGTGTGAAATACGTTTCCAGATGTGCAGGGGTGTGGTCTGTTAGACAGTTACAAGGTCGACAGTCAATAGGTCAACCATCACCGGGGACTGGTACGCCAACCAATGCCTGCTGCAAGTACTGGAAGCCATTTCCAAGCACCGTCCAAGAACCCACCCTTCCCCATCATGACTATGCACCTGCTCAAGAGGGCCAGATGCATCATCGCTTGGAAAGTGATACAATGGAGAGTGAAAAAGTGCCAGCCAATCAGCTCCTAACTGCCAAGTCACAGGCAGGGTTTAAAAAATGTCAATTAGGAGCTGATTGGCTGGTACTTTTTCACTCTCCATTTTATCACATCCAAGCGATGATGCATCTGGCCCCAAGTGGTGGATTTTCTGGCCCATGAACGAATCCAGGAGCTTGGTCATCCGCCGTACAGTCCAGACCTGGCCCCCTGCAACTTCTTTGTGTTTTTGTGTTCCCAAAAACCAAGCGAAAGATTTGTGGGATTTGTTTTGAGTCACCAAATGCTGCTGTGGAGACCTTCATCCAGCATGCAGAAGACTGGTTCAGTTGTTTCACCAAGTGGTTCGAGCACATGCAACTTTTTGCATAAACTTGACTGGCAAAAACTTGGAAAAATTTTTTTTTTTACATTTACTTTGTCTGTAAGCATAATACTTCTTGTAGACCCATAAACTTACTACACAACCCTTGGCCAATCATAGGCTCCGGTAGATCATAAATCCTTCAATAACAAATATCTAGTGTTCCTGCTAGGATGCTGGCAGGGCGCTAAGGGGGAAAATTCCTGCGCCCGCCCAAAAGGGGATGTGGCCAGCAGTGGAGCTGAGAGAGGGGGGGGGGGGGGTACAAATTACCTGGGCCCAGGTCTGATGGAGGGGCCCAGGTCAACACCTCCTGTGATTACACCTTGCCCCCTGAAAAGTACATGGGCCCAGCCAGGCTCTCAACTGCCCTGGCTGAGACGCTTGTCATGGTCTTGTGACTGGGTGCTTCTCATGTGCTAGACATGCCCCCATAGAGGTGTGGCCATATCCCCAGCATCGCATGGTGTGGTCACACCCCATCCAGGGGAGGCCCAGGTAGTTGGTAGTTGTTGTACCGGGGCCCAGGATTTCTCTTGGCAGCCCTGTTGGCCAATCGGGGCAAGGGGCGCGGCCCTGTTGGCCTCACTCTTGGAGAGGTGCTGGGCATCCCCAAGCTCTCCCCTCAATGTGAACATATGCAGTGCGCCTGCATCTATTCAGTGATCGCTTCACCACAACTTTTCCCACTCGCGGGACACTGTGGTCGGCAGGTGGGGATGACACCAGGCAGAATGCTTTAGCAGGGTGCCGCAATTAGGGCAGGGTGAGTGCTCAAACTGGACTTTTTTTGTGTTGCAGCGATTAGTTTCGTCATGTTTTGCCGATTTATGCAGCTAAATCCAACACCAATAAGCGCATTAAAAAAAAAAATAATAATTTGAATAATCGCCTAGCACATTATACGGAGATTGGGTGAGATTTAACAATTGAATAATGCCCATCATCTCATTCTTCTAGGGCACTACATACCGCTGCAGGGAAGAACTTTTCCTTACATTACCTATACATGCAGAGGTTCATAGGGATTATGGGTAAGTTTATGGCCATACACAGGCACAGATCTATAGCCTATTTATCACGCTAAACATCTGTACCCCATCAGTTGTAAAATTTATGAAATTAATATTTGCCAGATACAGGGCTTTTACCATCATGTGTTCACAGTACAGTATGTGGTCATTACACAAAGTGGGGTTCCAGCCTACAACCACTGATTGAACACTAGTCTCTCAGCAATACACTATCCTAAGTACATCACTCCTAATCATATACATTGCACTGGCCGACCACCAAACGCCCAACACCACCCCATGCAGATACGATATGCAATGCCTGAGCACCAGACTCCCATCAATACACTACCCCATGCAGATACGATATGCAATGCCTGAGCACCAGACTCCCATCACTATGCTACCCCATACAAATACGATATACAATGCCTGAGCACCAGACTCCCATCAATACACTACCCCATACAAATACGATATACAATGCCTGAGCACCAGACTCCCATCAATACACTACCCCATGCAGATACGATATACAATGCCTGAGCACCAGACTCCCACCAATACACCACCCCATGCAGATACGATATGCAATGCCTGAGCACCAGACTCCCATCACTATGCTACCCCATACAGATACGATATGCAATGCCTGAGCACCAGACTCCCATCAATACACTACCCCATACAAATACGATATACAATGCCTGAGCACCAGACTCCCATCAATACACTACCCCATACAAATACGATATACAATGCCTGAGCACCAGACTCCCATCAATACACTACCCCATGCAGATACGATATACAATGCCTGAGCACCAGACTCCCATCAATACACTACCCCATGCAGATACGATATACAATGCCTGAGCACCAGACTCCCATCAATACACTACCCCATACAAATACGATATACAATGCCTGAGCACCAGACTCCCATCAATACACCACCCCATGCAGATACGATATGCAATGCCTGAGCACCAGACTCCAGTAATACCCTATCCTATGTAAATACTATCTGCAATGCCTGAGCACCAGACTCCAGTAATACCCTATCCTATGTAAATACTATATGCAATGCCTGAGCACCAGACTCCAGTAATACCCTATCCTATGTAAATACTATATGCAATGCCCGAGCACCGTACTCCCAACACCACACTACCCCCTGTAGATACTATGGGGGTCATTCTGAGGTGATCGCACGTAGCAACTTTTTGCTGCTCATACGCTTGTGCAGCCCTGCTATGCTAAAAAAAAGTTTCACGTAAAACAAAACCAGCCCTAGACCTACTTACCATTTGCGACGGATCCAGCGATGCAGGTCCCGGATTTGACGTCAGACATCCACCCTCAAAACGCCTGGACACGCCTGCGTTCACTGGAGCACTCCCGGAAAACGGTCAGTCGACACTCTGACACGCCTTCCTCCGGTCAATCTTCTTGCGGTCGCCGATGCAACCTCTTTCCTAATTTCCGGTGCACAATGCGCACACCGCGCATGCGCAGTTCCAACCCAATTGCACCGCTGCAAAGAAGTGCAGCGTGCGATCAGGTCGGAATGACCCCCTATATGCAATGCCTGAGCACCAGACCTCCAGTAATACACTACCCCATGTAGATACTACTGTATATGCAATGCCTGAACACTAGTTCCCAGCAATACACTACCCCGTGTAGATACTACTGTATATGCAATGCCTGAGCACTAGTTCCCAGTAATAGACTACCCCGTGTAGATACTACTGTATATGCAATGCCTGAGCACTAGTTCCCAGCAATAGACTACCCCGTGTAGATACTACTGTATATGCAATGCCTGAGCACTAGTTCCCAGCAATACACTACCCCGTGTAGATACTACTGTATATGCAATGCCTGAGCACTAGTTCCCAGCAATACACTACCCCGTGTAGATACTACTGTATATGCAATGCCTGAGCACTAGTTCCCAGCAATACACTACCCCGTGTAGATACTACTGTATATGCAATGCCTGAACACTAGTTCCCAGCAATACACTACCCCGTGTAGATACTACTGTATATGCAATGCCTGAGCACTAGTTCCCAGTAATAGACTACCCCGTGTAGATACTACTGTATATGCAATGCCTGAGCACTAGTTCCCAGCAATACACTACCCCGTGTAGATACTACTGTATATGCAATGCCTGAGCACTAGTTCCCAGCAATACACTACCCAGTGTAGATACTACTGTATATGCAATGCCTGAGCACCAGACCTCCAGTAATACACTACCCCGTGTAGATACTACTGTATATGCAATGCCTGAACACTAGTTCCCAGCAATACACTACCCCGTGTAGATACTACTGTATATGCAATGCCTGAGCACCAGACCTCCAGTAATACACTACCCCATGTAGATACTACTGTATATGCAATGCCTGAACACTAGTTCCCAGCAATACACTACCCCGTGTAGATACTACTGTATATGCAATGCCTGAGCACTAGTTCCCAGTAATAGACTACCCCGTGTAGATACTACTGTATATGCAATGCCTGAGCACTAGTTCCCAGCAATACACTACCCCATGTAGATACTACTGTATATGCAATGCCTGAGCACTAGTTCCCAGCAATACACTACCCCGTGTAGATACTACTGTATATGCAATGCCTGAACACTAGTTCCCAGCAATACACTACCCCATGTAGATACTACTGTATATGCAATGCCTGAGCACTAGTTCCCAGCAATACACTACCCCATGTAGATACTACTGTATATGCAATGCCTGAGCACTAGTTCCCAGCAATACACTACCCCGTGTAGATACTACTGTATATGCAATGCCTGAACACTAGTTCCCAGCAATACACTACCCCGTGTAGATAATACTGTATATGCAATGCCTGAGCACTAGTTCCCAGCAATACACTACCCCGTGTAGATACTACTGTATATGCAATGCCTGAGCACTAGTTCCCAGCAATACACTACCCCGTGTAGATACTACTGTATATGCAATGCCTGAGCACTAGTTCCCAGCAATACACTACCCCGTGTAGATACTACTGTATATGCAATGCCTGAGCACTAGTTCCCAGCAATACACTACCCCGTGTAGATACTACTGTATATGCAATGCCTGAGCACTAGTTCCCAGCAATACACTACCCCGTGTAGATACTACTGTATATGCAATGCCTGAGCACTAGTTCCCAGCAATACACTACCCCGTGTAGATACTACTGTATATGCAATGCCTGAGCACTAGTTCCCAGCAATACACTACCCCGTGTAGATACTACTGTATATGCAATGCCTGAACACTAGTTCCCAGCAATACACTACCCCGTGTAGATACTACTGTATATGCAATGCCTGAGCACTAGTTCCCAGCAATACACTACCCCGTGTAGCTACTACTGTATATGCAATGCCTGAGCACTAGTTCCCAGCAATACACTACCCAGTGTAGATACTACTGTATATGCAATGCCTGAGCACTAGTTCCCAGCAATACACTACCCCGTGTAGATACTACTGTATATGCAATGCCTGAGCACTAGTTCCCAGCAATACACTACCCCGTGTAGATACTACTGTATATGCAATGCCTGAGCACTAGTTCCCAGCAATACACTACCCCGTGTAGATACTACTGTATATGCAATGCCTGAACACTAGTTCCCAGCAATACACTACCCCGTGTAGATACTACTGTATATGCAATGCCTGAGCACTAGTTCCCAGCAATACACTACCCCGTGTAGATACTACTGTATATGCAATGCCTGAGCACCAGACCTCCAGTAATACACTACCCCGTGTAGATACTACTGTATATGCAATGCCTGAGCACTAGTTCCCAGCAATACACTACCCAGTGTAGATACTACTGTATATGCAATGCCTGAACACTAGTTCCCAGCAATACACTACCCCGTGTAGATACTACCGTATATGTAATGCCTGAGCACTAGTTTCCAGCAATACACTACCCCGTGTAGATACTACCGTATATGCAATGCCTGAACACTAGTTCCCAGCAATACACTACCCCGTGTAGATACTACTGTATATGCAATGCCTGAGCACTAGTTCCCAGCAATACACTACCCCGTGTAGATAATACTGTATATGCAATGCCTGAGCACTAGTTCCCAGCAATACACTACCCCGTGTAGATAATACTGTATATGCAATGCCTGAGCACTAGTTCCCAGCAATACACTACCCAGTGTAGATACTACTGTATATGCAATGCCTGAACACTAGTTCCCAGCAATACACTACCCCGTGTAGATACTGCAATGCCTGAGCACCGTACCCCAAGCAATACACTACCCCATGTAGATACTACTGTATATGCAATGCCTGAGCACTAGTTCCCAGCAATACACTACCCCATGTAGATACTGCAATGCCTGAGCACCGTACCCCAAGCAATACACTACCCCATGTAGATAGTTAGATACTACTGTATATGCAATATAACCATGTAGATACTGCAATGCCTGAAAGCACTAGCACCAGTTAACAGTCCTATAATACGGTGTCACCCACGATGCTAAGAAGCTGGCCGAATAAGAAGCTAACTTCAGCCTCGTGTGTCACCCGGTGTTGCTTGCACTGTATAAGCCGGACCCATGTGATCCGGATAGCGGAACACACAGCAGCAGCGCCGCTTACCTGGCTCCTCGCTGCCTCCCGGTTCAGGGCCTGAGCCCAGGCTTTGCTCCAGTTCTCCCGTATGGAGGGGAAGCCGCAGAGAGCACGGAGAAGGCTGCGGGCCCCCGGTGCCGAGGCAAGAGACCCCCGGGTGACTTGCAGCAACCAGGCCAGCACGATCACTAGCGATGCCGCAAACAGGAGCAACAGAGCAGCGAAACCCAGCTCCGGGCCGAGAGGGGACGGAGCCCCGGCCGGGAAATAATCCATCCTGCACCCCACAGTGACAGCCGGGCACGGGGTCTGTAGGCCGGATATCAGACTGAGATCAGCGGTGACCCGGGCAGAATGACTTCCCCCTGGAAGTACATGTATGGTGATTGTGTGCGACCCCCGCCTGCCCTGCTGCTGCTCCCCCTTGCCGGCTCTGCGTTATGTACCATGCACCTGTCTCTCCTCTCTCTGCTATGCTCTTATCTGTCACAGCTGCTGCTGCCCCAGTGTCCTCCTGATGTGACCACGCCCCCTAACCATAGTCCCGCCCACTGTGGCTTATCCTGGGTGTCCCGTTATCAAAGGTGCTAACACACGCGGGCTAATTCAGAGTTGATCGTAGATGTGCTAAATTTAGTACACCTACGATCATTTACTCTGACACCTAGCACAGAGCTAGTTCGCCCGCATGTCAATCAGGCAAAGGCGATCGCTGGGCTGAGATGCCGATAGCATCTCTAGCATGCACAGTTCAGACCTGATCGCCCGCTATACGAAAACGATCAGATCTGAATTAAGGGCCCTACACACTTAAGGTCCGTACACAATTAGACGATGTCGCTCTATGAGCAACGTCGTCTAATGTTTCCCCTCCTGGGCCGGCCGGTCGGCGGCCGACTGTACACACTGGGCGGGATGTATTAACATACATCGCCGCCCCTCGCCGGTTACCGCAGCGATGTTGATCGCGTATGTACTAACATATGCGATCAACATCGCGATGCGGTGACGGAGGCCCCCCGCGATACCTGTTAGGTGGTCTGCGGGGGGTCTCCGTCACCTCCCCGGGGTCCCCACACTGGCTAGATTCCGGGAAGCAGCAGCAGGCTGCCCCCGGCACCTCCTCCTCCCCCCTGCAGCCGGAAGGACGTCCGGCTGCGTTGCTAGGGGGAGGAGGACACTACCTTCCGGGTCCAGGGCAGCCTGGAGGAAGGTAAGCCAGGGGGAAGGGGGGTCGGCGGGTTGCGGCGGTCGGCGAAAAGAAGCCCATAGGCTTCTATAGGGTTTCGCCATCCAGAGATGGCGAAACCCTGGACGCCGAAAACGCTGCGGTAGGGTCTTAGTAAATATGAAAATGCGGTAAAACCCCCGTTTTCGGGGGTTTTACCGCATTTTTGCTTTAGTACATCCCGCCCACTGAGCGATATGACCGCTCATATCGCTCAGTGACGTCACGCCTCTGCCAGCCCTGCATGCAGGTCGTGGACGACAGTCCAGATCCTGCATGCATGCACTGCCGACAGCGACGATCGTTGCTGAGCCGCGCATCAGTTGCCGCTGGCGGCATACACACTTGCTGATAAAATAAGCAACGTCGCTCAGGGAGGGGGAAAATGAGCGACGTTGCTCATTTTATTGGCGAGTGTATATGGGCCTTTAGTGATTTCACTGATCGATATGAACTCAGTGACGTGCGGTGGGGTGAGGCAGGTGAGGCAGAGCCTTTCCTGTCATACTTACATTTAAACCAGAGTTTTGACTGAATAAAGTATATGAAAAATACTAATAATTTGTTTGAAATATCTTCTTTCCATTATTCTAATAATTTTTATAGCCCAAACTCTGGAGTAAAAAGTCTATGGCTGCTAATCTTTTCAGCACATCTCTGATCAAAACTCACCAAATTTCCAGGAGTTTATACTGCTGCACCTGTGTTGGCTCTGGGGCTAGCCAGTGCCTCCTGAGCCATTTAGCTCACCTCACGATTATGAACGTTCTCGTTCATTAATGAACGAGATATCATTCATATCGGTCAGTGTATAGGCACCAACGATGAACGATGCGCGGACCCACACTCAATCATCATTGGTGCCGGCTCGTTTATACCTGCAATGTTTATGCCTCATCCATATTAGCATGCAGGGCTATGGGGTTGGGTGACGGGGGAGTGAAGAAACTTCACTCCCCCCATCACCCCCCTACTTGCTGGCTTGTCTGTCGGCCGTATAGTCCGTTGGGCACCTCGGCGACCAATTGGCCAGTGTGTAGGGCCCTTAAGATATATCTTTAGATATATCTTAAGATCTGGGAGTGGCTACATCCAGGATCATGCTGTCGTTAACGATCGCTTTAGATCTTCCCTGCAGCAGGGAAGATCAGAGGGTACATCAAACGAGTAGTGGGGACGAGCATCGGATCGTTATCATTCGTGGACAACAAACGATGTGCACTTTTGTAAGCAGTGAATCGTTACTATATCATTTTCTGCAAAATCAATCCTGAAATTGCTGTGTGTGGGCACCTTAACTCGCACTATTCTTCCAATTTACACACACTGCAGCACTGCTGTGAGCATTCCCAGTTACACACACTGCACAGCATTCATATTTACACTTACAGCACAGCATTTCCAGTTACACTCACAGCACAACATTCCCAGTAACACTCACAGCACAGCATTCCCAGTTACACTCTACACAGCATTCCCAGTTACACACACCACACAGCATTCCCAGTTACACTCACAGCACAACATTCCCAGTTACACTCTGCACAGCATTCTCATTTGCACTCACAGCACAACATTCCTATTTACACTCACAGCACAACATTCCTATTTACACTCACAGCACACCATTCCTACTTACATTCACAGCCCAGCATTCACAGTTACACTCTGCACAGCATTCCCAGTTATACACACACCGCACAGCATTCCCAGTTACACCCACAGCAAAACATTCCCAGTTACACTCTGCACAGCATTCTCATTTGCACTCACAGCACAACATTCCTATTTACACTCACAGCACAACATTCCTATTTACACTCACAGCCCAGCATTCACAGTTACACTCTGCACAGCATTCCCAATTATATACACACCGCACAGCATTCCCAGTTACACTCACAGCAAAACATTCCCAGTTACACTCTGCACAGCATTCTCATTTACACTCAGAGCACAACATTCCTATTTATACTCACAGCACATCATTCCCGGTTACAAACAAAGCACAGCATTCCCAGTTACACTCACGGCACAGCATTCCAAGTCACACACACTGCATAGCATTCCAAGTCACACACACTGCATAGCATTCCTATTTACACTCACAGCACAGCATTCCCAGTTACAGACACACTGTCCAGCATTCCAATTTACACTCACAGCACAGCATTTTCAGTCACAGACACTGCACAGCCAGTGGCGGAACTACCACCAGTGCAAGCGGTGTCTTGCTCTGGGGCCCACCGCTGTGAAGGGGCCCAAAGCCAGCGGCATGTAATGAGTCAAACTGACTGATTACATGCCGCCTGCTGCGGGCCGCCGAAGAGGAGAGGAGGAGAGCACAGGGACGCAGCCACGGGGGGAAGGAGGAGGAGGACGCGGGAGCCGCAGCAGCGCAATGTAATTGGTGGAGGCGCCGTTGCAGCTGTCCCTCTCCTTCCACATAGGCTGGCCGCCGCCGCTGTGAATGCTGGGATGCGCTTCCCTCAACACAGCGGCGGCGGCCAGCCTATTTGGAAGGAGAGGGACAGCTGCAGTGGCGTTTCCACCAATTACAGTGCGCTGCTGCGGCTCCCTCCTACTCCTTCCTCCGCCTTCTCCCCTGCCCGGGATCTGTCAGAAGCTGCACCGAGAAGACTGACTGCCTGAGCCAGCGGAGACAGTAAGTATCATTTGTTCTTTCTGTCTGTTTATCTAGCTATTGTTTGCCGTAATGTGTAAAAAAGGGGACGCTGTCTGCCGTAATGTGTAAAAAGGGGACTGTCTGCCGTAATGTGTAAAAAGGAGACGCTGTCTGCCGTAATGTGTAAAAAAGGGACTCAGTCTACTGTAATGTGTAAAAAGGGGACACTGTCTGCCGAAATGTGTAAAGAAGGGGACGCTGTCTGCCGTAAAAGTGTAAAAATGGGGACTGTTTGCCGTAATGTGTAAAAAAGGGGACTGTCTGCCGTAATGTATAAAAAGGGGACGCTGTCTGCCGTAATGTGTAAAAAGGGGACGTTGTTTGCCGTAATGTGTAAAAACGGGACGCTGTTTGCCGTAATGTGTAAAAAGGGGACGCTGTCTGCCGTACAAGTGTAAAAAGGGGGACTGTTGCTGTAATGTGTAAAAAAGGGGACACTGCCGTAATGTGTCAAAAGGGGACGCTGTTTGCCGTAATGTGTAAAAAGGGGACGCTGTCTGCCGTAATGTGTAAAAATAGGATTTTAATTACCTACCGGTAAATCCTTTTCTCGTAGTCCGTAGAGGATACTGGGGTCCACATTAGTACCATGGGGTATAGACGGGTCCACTAGGAGCCATGGGCACTTTAAGAAATCAATAGTGTGGGCTGGCTCCTCCCTCTATGCCCCTCCTACCAGACTCAGTCTAGAAACTGTGCCTGAGGAGACGAACATACTTCGAGAGAAGGATTTAACTGAACAGTGGTGAGATTCGAACCAGCACACACAAACAAGGGGAAAGCCATGCTAACCAAACTTGAACAGGAACAGCAACTGCTGAACCAACAATAATACTTAACCAAGTAACAGTGCAGAAAAATGAAGCACCGGGCGGGCGCCCAGTATCCTCTACGGACTACGAGAAAAGGATTTACCGGTAGGTAATTAAAATCCTATTTTCTCTTCCGTCCTAGAGGATTCTGGGGTCCACATTAGTACCATGGATGTACCAAAGCTCCCAAACCGGGAGGGAGAGTGCTGAGGTTACTGCAGAACTGATTGACCAAACTGAAGGTCCTCAGAGGCCAAAGTATCGAGCTTGTAGAACTTAGCAAACCAAGTAGTTGCTCAGCAGAGTTGTAAAGCCGAGACACCCCGGGCAGCTGCCCAGGAAGAACCCACAGACCTAGTAGAGTGGGCCTGTACCTTCGGAACCGGCAATCCTGCCGATGAATAAGCCTGCTGTATAGTAAGTCTGATCCAGTGAGCGATAGACTGCTTTGAAGCAGGACACCCAATTTTCTTGGGATTATAGAGTACAAACAGCGAGTCAGATTTTCTGTGACGAGCCATCCTCTTCACGTAGATCCTCAATGCTCTTACCACATCCAGGGGTTTAGAGGTAGCAGAGGTGTCAGTAAACACCAGAACCACAATAGGTTGGTTGATATGAAAAGCAGACACCACCTTTGGAAGAAACTGCTGACGAGTTCTGAGTTCAGCACGCTCTTCATGAAATATCAAGTAGGGGCTCTTGTGCGACAATGCCCCCAGTTCCGACACCCGCCTAGCCGAAGTCAGAGCCAACAGTGTAACTGTCTTCCACATAAGAAACTTAACGTAAGGGCTCAAACCAATCCGACTGGAGAAACTGCAACACCACGTTGAGATCCCAAGGTGCCATAGCAGGCACAAAGGGTGGTTGGATGTGCAGAACACCTTTCAAAAAAGTCTGAACCTCAGGAAGAGACGCCAATTGCTTCTGGAAGAAAATGGACAAGGGCGAAATCTGGACCTTTAAGGAGCCCAAATGTAGACCCACATCCACTCCTTCTTGCAGAAAAAGGAGAAAATGCCCCAGCTTGCATTCCGCCGCAGGAAGTTTCCTGTTCTCACACCAAGAGACGTACTGCTTCCAAATACGGTGGTAATGCTTTGACGTTACCCCTTTCCTGGCTTGGATCTAGGTTGGAATAACCCTATCCAGAATCCTTTTCCGGGCTAGAATCTGACGCTCAACCTCCATGCCGTCAAACGTAGCCGCGGTAAGTCTAGATAGATGAACAGCCCCTGTTGTAGAAGATCCTTGCGAAGAGGTAGAGGACACGGGTTCTCCAGGAGCAACTCCTGTAGATCCGCGTACCAGGCCCTCCTTGGCCAGTCCGGAGCAATAAGAATTGCTTGAACCTTTTCCCTTTTTATTCTTTTTGGAATCCTCGGGATTAAAGGTAGAGGTGGAAACACGTACACCATCTGGTAGACCCATGGCGTCACCAGAGAGCGTCCACCGCCACTGCTTGTGGGTCTCTCGACCTGGAACAATACCGCTTGAGCTTCTTGTTGAGACGAGAGGCCATCATGTCGATTTGAGGAATTCCCCACCGACGTGTCAAGGACTCGAACACCTGCGGGTGAAGGCCCCACTCTCCTGGATGGAGGTCGTGTCTTCTGAGGAAGTCTACTTCCCAATTGTCTACTCCCGGAATGAAGATTGCCGACAACGCCACCGTGTGCCTTTCCGCCCAGAGGAGAATTCTTGTGACCTCTGACATGACTGCTTTGCTCTTTATTCTGCCCTGACGGTTTATGTAAGACAACGCTGTCACATTGTCCGACTGGACCTGAATGGCTCGATCTTGACGCCAGCAGAAGGGCAATGTATATCGCCCTCAGTTCCAGAATGTTGATCGGAAGGATGGCTTCCTGACTTGACCACTTTCCTTGGAACTGTACCCCTTGGGTGACTGCTCCCCAACCTCTGAGGCTCGCGTCTGTGGTTAGCAGAATCCAATTTTGAATTCCAAACCTCCGGCCTTCGGTCAGGTGAGATGTTTGAAGCCACCACAGAAGTAAGATTCTGGCTTTTGGCGACAGACGTATCCTCTGGTGCATGTGAAGATGCGATCTGGACCACTTGTCCAATAGATCCAGCTGGAAGGGCCTTGCGTGAAACCTTAGGTACTGTAGTGCCTCGTAAGAGGCCACCATCTTTCCTAGGAGGCGAATGCAAAGATGTACTGATAACCAGGACAGTTTTAGGATGTCCCGCTTTTCCATCGGTAGGGACACCTTCTGTGCCTCCGTATCCAGAATCATTCCCAAAAACTGAAGCCTCCGAGTTGGTTCCAGGTGAGATTTCGGCAGGTTCAGAATCCACCCGTGATCCTGGAGTAAACGAGTTGACAGGGCAATGCTGTGCACCAGCTTCTCTCTGGACGACTCCTTGAGCAGCAGGTCGTCCAGGTATGGTATTATGTTCACTCCCTGCATGCAGAGGAGGAACATCATTTCTGCCATTACCTTGGTGAATACCCTCGGTGCTGTGGAGAGGCCAAATGGCAGGGCCTGGAATTGGTAGTGACAGTCCTGTAACACACACCGTAGATAAGCCTGGTGAGGCGGCCAGATTGGAACATGAAGGTACGCATCCTTGATATCCGGAGACACCAGGAACTCCCCTTCCTCCAGACCAGAGATCACCGCTCTCAGAGACTCCATCTTGAATTTGAACACTTGTAAGTACGGGTTCAGTGACTTGAGATTTAAAATGGGCCTTACCAAACCATCTGGTATCGGTATTACAAATAGGTTGGAATAAAAACCTTTGTTGTGTAGGTGAAGAGAAACTACAACAATGATTTGAGCCTGTACCAGTTTTTGAATTGCTGCCTGTAAGGTCAAACTTGCTTTCGGAGAAGCTGGTAAGCCTGATTTGAAGAATCTGGGAGGTTGGAGTTCCCGATATCCCTGGGTGATAAAATCTTTTACCCAGGGATCTTGGCAAGACGTTGCCCATATGTGACTGAAATAACGCACGCGTGCTCCCACCTGCCTGTCTTCCAGGCAATGTGCATCACCGTCATGCTGAGGGTTTGGAGGAAGCAGACCCGGAGGCCTGATCCTGAGAACTTGCAGCTGCGGGTTTTCTGGGTTTACCTCTATGACCTATGAAGGTTGTAGCAGAACCCTTGGATTTGCCTTTATACATTGCTGTTCCAAAGGACTGCAGTGTTGGAACTGAGTAGGTTTTTCTAGCTGGCACTGCTGCGGAAGGAAGGAACGTAGACTTACTTGCTGTAGCTTTGGATATCCATGTATCCAGTATCTCCAAACAGAGCCTCATCCTTAAACGGCAGGCTTTCCATGCTCCGTCTGGAATCCGCATCTGCTGTCCACTGGCGTAGCCAAGGGTCCTGCGTGCTGACACTGCCATGGCAGTGGTGCGTGCTTTGAGTAGACCAATTTTTTTTGATGGCTTCATCCATAAAGTTAGCAGAATCCTGGATATGTTGCAGGAGTAAAACAACATCATCCCTAGGTAAGGAATCTAAATCATCAATTAGAATACCTGACCAATTTGCAATGGCCCTAGTGATCCATGCACAAGCAATAGTGGGTCTCTGGGCCACCCCAGCCGAAGTGTATAAAGATTTGAGAGTGGTCTCAATCTTGCGGTCACCCGCATCTTTTAAAGATGCTGCCCCAGGAACCGGTAAGACTATCTTACGCGATAACCTGGATACAGATGCATCCACAATCGGTGGGTTTTCCCATTTCTTCCTATCCTCTGCAGGAAAAGGAAAGGAAGAAATCAGTCTCTTAGGGATTTGAAACCTCTCATCAGGGTTTACCCACATTTCTTCAGAGGGCATTTAATTCCTTTGAAGCTGGGAAAGTAACAGAGGATTTATTTTTTGTATTAAAGTAAGATTCTTCCTCAGCCTAATCAGACTTGTCAGGGATGTGTAACACAGTTCTGACAGCTTCAATAAGGGCCTGAATACCCTGTGACAGGATGGCATCACCCCCACTCGCATCTATTTCACCCTCCTCATGATCTGATGTATCAGGATCCGTGTCATCCTGTATAATTTGGGCCAAGTGCGTTTTTGTGGGCAAATGGCTGGAGTGTGGGGTGCAAGTATGGGAGCTGAATCTCTATTTATCAGGTCATCCATAGACTGCCTCAAGAATTGTGTTTCCTTTTCATTATTAGACAGCTTTGCGGAAATATTTGAAATCATCCCTTTAATGGACTGGGAGTGCACACTATCCTGAGTACAGGGTAGTGAGTCCCCAGGAGATGAGAGACATTCAGCTGTACAAGAAACACAGTCCCTGAGAAAAACACAGTATAAGTAGGCAGAGTCTAAGAGAGGCACAGAGCTTAGAACCAGCCACACAGCGCCGCTGTCAGCAGTAGTAAACTAAGCTGGGTCGCAATATATGTGCACCAGTGTGTTGTTAATAACAACCACACTGCTCCCCCCCCCACCTTAACTACGACCCCCTGGTACCACAGTGGAACATAGGGTCCGGTCAGAGGAGCTGCACGTCTTAAGCAGTGCTGTCCTACTCAGGGCTGCAGAGGAAATGGCGCCGGAGAGCCGCTGGAACCGCTCAGTGGGAAGCCCTGCCCCCTAAAATGGCACGCAGCTTCCCGCCCTTAATGTTTATACTGACCCTGAGGAATTTTATCACAGTACTAACTAGATGTCCAAACACTGTTAGCCCTGCATGTTATTGCCAGTGTGGGTAAAGTGGGAGATCCAGTGTGCCCCTCACAGCGGGACCCCGCCGCAGCGTGTCCGTCTGAACCGCCCCCGGAGCGCAGCATGTAAGGACCCTAGTGCCGTCATACCTGCCGGCGACCCGCTTACCGGGTCACCGGCGTTGTACTCACCACTCTTCTTTCTTCAGGCTCTGTTTGGGGGTGGCGGCGTGCTGCGGGAGGGTACGAGGAACGAGGCGGCACTCAGAGACTTGTACGGTGTAAAACGCTTTTAGTGAATACACTGCATTACATCAACGTTTGGGGGATCTCCTCCCCTTTATCAGGATAACACAACTGTGCAAAAAGTGACATATATATAGGTACACTCACCCAGAGCCGGATTAAGGGGGGGGGGGGGGGCCCGGGGGATACGTACCCCGGGCCCCCCTTTCCAAAAGGGCCCCCTGCCACACCGCAGATCGGATCTCTCTTCCGATCCGTTCTGCGGTGCTGTGCTCCCCGGCTCCCGTCCTCACTGCAGCAGCTGCGCACAGACAGGACAGCTGAGCTGAGCGACGGCTCAGCTGTCCAATAATGTATGAATGAAACAGCCTGCGTGCCCAGCCACTGACTGAGCGGCAGGCTGCTTCATTCATACTTTATTGGACAGCTGAGCCGTCGCTCAGCTCAGCTGTCCTGTCTGTGCAACTAATAATGTCTGGCGCTAATAATATTTAATTAATTTATATACTTGCGGATGGGTGTCTGTATCTGTAATCACACCAACTCCACACAGGATTCTAAATTAACTCTTACAACTCATAAAATCTATGTAGCAGCAAGCAAGGTATAATGGCCTGTGGATATGGCCAACACAATCTCACCTGATTGAAACCAGGTGTACCAAAACAAACTATATAACCCCTTGCGCTATTAAACTTATTTAGAGGCAACAGGACATGAATACACTCAATAGAATAATTGTAAGATAATTTTAATATCTATAAAATCAATCATGCATAAAATACACAGAAAATTCATCAAAAATTGAATTGATTAGTATGCGCATACAAATAAAACTAAATCAAAAGCTAAATACTAAAACTATTAATTGAGCATAAGAGGTGGATCATATAGCTAATAGTGACCACAGAGAACTAGTTCAATACTCATATAATTGACACTGTCCTTGTTTTTGTTCCCAAATAGGACAGTCCCATTAGATGTGCTCATAAATATTTCATGATTAAATATCATATGGTGTGATAAATATAAATGTGGAGCCTTTGTTTCTGTATACACCAATGAATGGACTTGGCCAATTGCTCACAAAACGAATAGTTCTTTACATGTGGAAAAGATATCCAGAAAACATGGAGGAATTTGATATATCACCCGGGGCTTGGTGCACCGCAAGCACCTGTAGAAGAAAGCTCCCGTCTTCCAATTTCCACAAGTGGCGTCCTCCGTCTCCCACTGTGTCTGGCTCCCGTGCACACACCTTTGATCACTTTGAGAGAGAGAAGTTAGTCCGGCTCCCGGAGCTCTGCGCACCGCAGGCGCTGAACAGCTGATTCTGCTCCCGTCTTCAAGCCGCCGCATATAGCGTCCTCCCGTCTCCCACTTGTCAATCGCGGGCAGCACTGCACATCAATGTGGACCTATAAGCAATGTCCACTGGGTCACATAAAGGGCACTTTCTCTGACGCGTTTCGCTTCTAATTGAAGCTTCCTCATTGTTATGATTCCAGCACTCTGGTCTGAGGAGATCTTATTGCAAGGACCGGAGCACTGGAACGTAATGCTGGGGAAGGGTGCGGGAATGGAAAATAGCCCCTGGCGCCCTAACTCCGTTGTCTCGCCCGTGCTGTCAGAAATCCCCTGCGAGACTATGGTTGCTTGAGCCCATGGCAGCCGCGTTTGAAGGGCGGATTATGTCTGCCCAACTCCGATGCCCCCTCAGGTCTTAATGGGAGACAAAGGGAAATCCGAGACAGGGTGATAACAAGGGGCCCTCTGACTAAACAACCAGGCCAGGGGCTACAAGCTAACTGGAAACTAGAATATGTGCGGAAAAACCACCAGGGAAAAGGACAACCAAAATATCCACTTGTCCACTCTCCTACCCGGCACCGCCGAGTTCCGGAGAGGACTTGTGGAAGCGGAACCCTCCGCAAATGCTCCGAAACAGAATATAAAGATAAAGCGGCTGATCCGTAACACACGGCAGAGCCGCAACTCACGAACACCACTCGATATTCTCTGGTGATCGATGAGGACTATAGGGGACCAAACGACTTCTTGAGATGAGATGACAACTCCAAGATACAGGACTTCTGAGGACAGGAATGACCGGACACAGCAGGACTGGAACAGACGTTCAGCAAACCAAAACAGCATGCAGGGAACTATTACCGGTGTCTGTGTGAAGCACTGAGAAGCATTTAACAAAGAGTCCTCCAATCAGATGCCCCCAGTCTAATTGCCCCAAATGCTGTGTAGCTACCCTGCTGCACGCCCACAAGACCAGCGTGTATGTTGAAATCTGACCCTGCAACGGGGAACGCCGTCCGTCCATGGCGTCCCCGTTGCCAGGGTCCAGGCGGCTCAGCCGCTCGGCGTCCCTGTGTTGCTAGGGAGCCGGCGGCTACGTACGCACGGCGTCCCTAGTTGCTAGGCGCCGGGCCGCGAGGACATCGCGGACCCCGGCGCCTAACAGTACCCCCCCTTGAGGAGGGGTCAAGGAACCCCTAAAGCTAGGTTTCTGAGGAAATTCTCGAACAAATGCCCTCTTGAGCCTAGGGGCATGAAGATCCTTATCCAGGACCCAAGACCTTTCCTCCGGACCATAGCCTTTCCAGTGCACTAAAAAATAAAGCCGACCTCGGGACAATTTAGAGTCAAGAACTTTCTCTACCAAGAATTCCTGTTGTCCCTGTACATCCACTGGAGATCTACCCTGAGAGATCCTCCGAGGAAATTTACTGGAAGAAACGTATTGTTTCAACAGGGAACAATGAAAAGTATTTCCAATCTTAAGGGATCTTGGTAAACGTAGCCGAAAGGCAACTGGGTTGACCTTCTTAATAATAAGAAACGGTCCAATAAATTTGGGTCCCAACCTAGCCGAGGATTGTCGAAGCCTGATGTTGCAAGTAGACAACCACACCTTATCTCCCACTTTAAAAGTGCAAGGACGTCGGAGCCTGTCAGAAAATTTCTTCTCTCGGAAGGCCGCTTTTCTGAGAGCAAGGTGCACTTTTTTCCAAATTGCTCTGAGATGGGAGGTTAAGGTTAGCGAGGAGACTGGAGAATGATGAAAAAAAAGAATTGGCTCTGGGGTGAAAACCAAAAACTGAAAAGAATGGAGACTCTTTAGTGGAGGAATGACAAGAATTATTGTAAGCAAATTAAGCCAAAGGGAGAAACTCGGACCAATCATTCTGGAGTTTCGCTGAATACAAGCGCAAATATTGTTTTAATGACTGGTTGACTCGTTCGGTTTGCCCGTTGGATTGTGGGTGGTAACCGGATGTTAACGACAGTTTCATCTTTAATGAGGCACAAAAACATTTCCAGAATTGTGCGATGAATTGTGGACCCCGATCAGAAACAATATCAGTGGGCAACCCATGAAGCCTGAACACATGGCGGAGGAACAAAACTGCCAACCCTTGAGCAGAAGGCAATCGAGGAAGAGCAATAAAATGAGCCATTTTACTAAAACGGTCCACTACCACCCATATGACTCGGAATCCGGCTGAAAGGGGAAGGTCAACCACAAAATCCATGGAAATATGAGACCATGGCCTGAGAGGAACAGTTAAGGGCATAAGTTGCCCGATAGGCAAGGAACGGGGAACCTTATGCTGTGCACAAACCTGACATGAATAAACAAATTCCTTAACGTCTTTAGAAAGACTAGGCCACCATACTGAGCGAGAGACTAACTCCAATGTCTTAGTGACTCCCGGATGCCCTGAAACTTTGTTGTCATGAAATTCAGTTAAAACAGTGGCTCTCAAAAATTCAGTGACGTAAAGACGACCAGCAGGAGTAAATCTAGGAGCTTGGTGTTGAAGCTGGTTTAACTGGGTAAATAAATCCTGTGTGAGTCCTGCCCGGATGACCGAAGATGGAAGTATGGGGGTAACAACAGGATTGCTATTGTGAACCGGAAGAAAGCTACGTGACAGTGCATCAGCTTTAGTATTCTTGGAACCAAGCCTGAAAGTGATTATAAATTTGAAACGAGTAAAAAATAATGCCCAACGTGCTTGCCGGGCATTAAGCCGTTTAGCTGATTCAATGTATTGCAGGTTCTTATGATCAGTCAAAACCGAAATAGTATGTTTTGCTCCCTCCAGCCAATGCCTCCACTCCTCGAAAGCCCACTTTACCGCCAGTAACTCCCGATTACCAACGTCATAGTTGGATTCAGCGGAGGAGAATTTCCTGGACATAAAGGCACAAGGATGTAACTCCAGAGACTCCGGATCCTTTTGAGAAAGGACAGCCCCCACTCCAACCTCTGAGGCATCAACCTCCACAACAAAAGGGCAATTCCGGATTAGGATGTCTGAGGACTGGAGCCGAGACAAAGGCTTGTTTCAAGGCCCGGAAAGACAACTCAGCTTCATGCGACCAGTTGGTAGGTTCCGCTCCTTTCTTTGTCAGAGCCACTATGGGAGCAACCAGGTCAGAAAAAGAATGGATGAACCTCCTATAATAATTCGCAAACCCTAAAAAGCGCTGAATTGCTTTTAAATTGGTGGGTTGCGCCCAATTAAGGATGGCCTGGAGCTTCTTTGGTTCCATGGAAAATCCCTGAGGGGAAATTATGTACCCTAAAAAAGATACTTCCGTGACGTGAAAATCACACTTCTCCAGCTTGGCATATAAATGATTCTCACGTAACTTTTGAAGAACCAGACGCACCTGGGTAACATGTTGTTCCATCGAAACAGAATAAATCAAGATGTCGTCTAAATAAACGACCACGAATTTCCCTAGGAAGTCACGAAGCACATCATTGATGAGGTCTTGAAAAACTGCTGGAGCATTAGACAGGCTGAATGGCATCACCAGGTATTCGTAGTGACCTGACTGAGTGCTGAAAGAGTCTTCCACTCATCTCCAGATTTAATTCGGATGAGGTTGTAAGCTCCTCTAAGGTCAATTTTAGAAAAAATCACAGCAGAACGTAACTGATCAAAAAGTACAGAAATTAACGGCAAAGGATAGGTGTTTTTTACTGAGATCTTATTCAGGGCTCTAAAATCAATGCATGGTCTAAGCGAGCCATCCTTTTTCTCCACAAAGAAAAAACCTGCACTTAAAGGAGATTTTGATGGTCTAATAAATCCTTTCTCTTAGCTCTCCTGAACATAATCATTCATGGCCGAAGTTTCTGGCCCGGACAATGCATATAATCTCCCCTTTGGCAATGCGGCACCTGGAAGTAGCTCAATAGCACAATCATAAGGCCGATGGGGAGGCAGAATGTCCGCATTGCCTTTGGAGAATACATCGGCAAACTCCTGGTATTCCACAGGAATGAGCTCTGGAATGATAGCTGCTACTCTGACTGGATACGAAATACATTCCTTAGCACAAAATGTACCCCATTGGGAAATCTCCCCGGACTGCCAATCAATGGTGGGATTATGAAAGGCCAGCCAAGGGTGACCCAGAACAACTGGAACTGCTGGGCAATGTGTTAGGTAGAATTCAATATTTTCGGAATGTAAGGCTCCTACTGTAAGTACTACGGGAGGTGTACGGTGAGTAATTACCCCATTGGAAAGCGGACTCCCATCTAAGCCGTGCATGGTGATACACCTATCCAATGGTAACTGTGGAATGCCTAAGGCCTTAGCCAAAATTAAATCCATAAAGTTTCCTGCAGCTCCACTGTCAACAAAAGCCGACACCAAAGAACTGAGGCTGCCAAAGGAAACCTTAACTGGGACTAAAAGAGAGTTATTCGAGGAGATAAGCTGCAGACCTAGGTGAACCCCCTCACAATTCACCTGGTCAAAGCGTTTCCCAACTTGTTTGGACAATTACGAGCAAAATGTCCCTTACCACCACAGTACAAATGGGTGTAGTACGGGTGACCGGCAGTCTCCTGACCGCCGGTCACCTTACCGACGCCGGGATCCTGGCAGCATACCGACGCCGGGATCCCGGCGGGGAGGGGCGAGTGCAGCAAGCCCCTTGCAGGCTCGCTGCGCTCGCCACGCTGCGGGCTCGGTGGCGACCTGCGGTCGCCACGGGTTCTATTCCCACTCTATGGGTGTCGTGGACACCCACGAGTGGAAATAGTCCCTGTTGGTCGGCATGCCGACCATCGGGATAGTGAGCCGTCGGGCTCACGGAGGAGGTCATGTGACTGTCGGTCAGCCGACCGGCGGTCACATGACTACCACCCGTACTAACAAAGACCGGAATTTTGCCTTCTGGTTTTTTCCTCAGGAGACAGCCGGGAGAGACCAATCTGCATGGGCTCCTCGACGTCCTCTGGAATGGAATAAACACAGGGACTAGACCTTACAGATGTTCCTCTTTCAGCCCCCCGCTCTCTGAGACGATGATCAATCTTTATAGAAAGCTCCATGAGTTTATCGAGAGTATCAGGAGCGGGGTACTGGATGAGACTGTCTTTAATAAACTCTGATAAACCGAGGCGAAACTGACTGCGCAGGGCTGGGTCATTCCAGCCACAGTCATTCGACCAACGGCGAAACTCAGTACAATAAACCTCTGCAGGATTTCTACCTTGTTTGAGAGCGCGCAGCTGACTTTTAGCGGACGCCTCTCTATCTGGGTCATCATACAAGAGCCCTAAAGACTTAAAGAAAGCGTCTACTGACAACAACGCAGGATCCTCTGCTCTTAAACCAAATGCCCAGGTCTGAGGATCCCCCTGGAGTAAAGAAATAATAATCCCAACCCGCTGAGATTCAGTACCAGAGGAAGTACGTCTTAAACGAAAATAAAGTTTACAGGATTCTTTAAAATTAAAAAATTATTTTCTATCACCAGAAAAACGGTCAGGCAAATGCATCTTTGGTTCAGGGACTACCTTTGGGGAGGCTCGCAAAAGATCTTCCTGCGACCTCACCCGAAGAGAAAGATCCTGAACCATCTGAGTAGGTTCTTGAATCTGATTGACTAAGAGCTGGCCAGGATTTGGCCCTAAACCTGTCGGATTCATGAGGCCAAAAAACTTTAACAAAAACTGAATGAGAAAAAATTAAACCCTGTTTAATTTTAGTTTTTGGTATGGCCGGTAATAATATTATGGTTCCAGCACTCTGGTCTGAGGAGATCTTATTGCAAGGACCGGAGCACTGGAACGTAATGCTGGGGAAGGGTGCGGGAATGGAAAATAGCCCCTGGCGCCCTAACTCCGTTGTCTCGCCCGTGCTGTCAGAAATCCCCTGCGAGACTATGGTTGCTTGAGCCCATGGCAGCCGCGTTTGAAGGGCGGATTATGTCTGCCCAACTCCGATGCCCCCTCAGGTCTTAATGGGAGACAAAGGGAAATCCGAGACAGGGTGATAACAAGGGGCCCTCTGACTAAACAACCAGGCCAGGGGCTACAAGCTAACTGGAAACTAGAATATGTGCGGAAAAACCGCCAGGGAAAAGGACAACCAAAATATCCACTTGTCCACTCTCCTACCCGGCACCGCCGAGTTCCGGAGAGGACTTGTGGAAGCGGAACCCTCCGCAAATGCTCCGAAACAGAATATAAAGATAAAGCGGCTGAGCCGTAACACACGGCAGAACCGCAACTCACGAACACCACTCGATATTCTCTGGTGATCGATGAGGACTATAGGGGACCAAACGACTTCTTGAGATGAGATGACAACTCCAAGATACAGGACTTCTGAGGACAGGAATGACCGGACACAGCAGGACTGGAACAGACGTTCAGCAAACCAAAACAGCATGCAGGAAGCTATTACCGGTGTCTGTGTGAAGCACTGAGAAGCATTTAACAAAGAGTCCTCCAATCAGATGCCCCCAGTCTAATTGCCCCAAATGCTGTGCAGCTGCCCTGCTGCACGCCCACAAGACCAGCGTGTATGTTGAAATCTGACCCTGCAACGGGGAACGCGGTCCGTCCATGGCGTCCCCGTTGCCAGGGTCCAGGCGGCTCAGCCGCTCGGCGTCCCTGTGTTGCTAGGGAGCCGGCGGCTACGTACGCACGGCATCCCTAGTTGCTAGGCGCCGGGCCGCGAGGACATCGCGGACCCCGGCGCCTAACACTCATAGAGTCCACTCTATGAGGAAGCTTCAATTAGAAGCGAAACGCGTCAGAGAAAGTGCCCTTTATGTGACCCAGTGGACATTGCTCATAGGTCCACATTGATGTGCAGTGCTGCCCAAGATTGACAACTGGGAGACGGGAGGACGCTATATGCGGCGGCTTGAAGACGGGAGCAGAATCAGCTGTTCAGCGCCTGCGGTGCGCAGAGCTCCGGGAGCCGGACTAACTTCTCTCTCTCAAAGTGATCAAAGGTGTGTGCACGAGAGCCAGACACAGTGGGAGACGGAGGACGCCACTTGTGGAAATTGGAAGACGGGAGCTTTCTTCTACAGGTGCTTGCGGTGCACCAAGCCCCAGGTGATATATCAAATTCCTCCATGTTTTCTGGATATCTTTTCCACATGTAAAGAACCATTCGTTTATGTGAGCAATTGGCCAAGTCCATTCATTGGGGTATACATAAACAAAGGCTCCACATTTATATTTATCACACCATATGATATTTAATCATGAAATATTTATGAGCACATCTAATGGGACTGTCCTATTTGGGAACAAAAACAAGGACAGTGTCAATTATATGAGTATTGAACTAGTTCTCTGTGGTCACTATTAGCTATATGATCCACCTCTTATGCTCAATTAATAGTTTTAGTATTTAGCTTTTGATTTAGTTTTATTTGTATGCGCATACTAATCAATTCAATTTTTGATGAATTTTCTGTGTATTTTATACATGATTGATTTTATAGATATTAAAATTATCTTACAATTATTCTATTGAGTGTATTCATGTCCTGTTGCCTCTAAATAAGTTTAATAGCGCAAGGGGTTATATAGTTTGTCCTGTCTGTGCGCCCGCTGCTGCAGAGGGGACGGGAGTGCAGGGCAGGAGGTACTTGTGCCCTTCAAGATTACATAACATTAACATGAAGACCGCTGACAGGTGATGGTGGGGGCGCGCGGAAGAGAACTTCTCTACTGGCCACTTCTCCACTCTTCTTCACTCTCCAGCTGGTAAAGGATTGGTTCAGTCTCTGAAACTGTGACTGAATACTGTGTGGAGTGTTAATGGAACATATGTAAAGGATATACAGTAGCTGTATAAAGAAAGGGAATTTATTGCTATTAAAAATATTGTATATTTTTAGTCAATGGAACAATTATGTGTCCAATGATATAGGAGTATTGTGCGTATTATATATCCCAATCACCTTCTCACAGTGGGGGATAAGACCAGTGGCGCTGAGAGGTGTGGGGTGGGGGGAGGGGAGGGTGTACTAATTACTTGCCCAGCCAATGACTGAGCGGCAGGCTGGCCGCTGCTGCAGTGGGGACGGGAGTGCAGGGCAGGAGGTCCGCAGTGTGGTGCTTGGGGAGGCAAATATATATATGTATATATATATATATATATATATATTCTGCCTTCTCTATTAGGGGCCCCACTCTCTTAAGTGCCCCGGGCCCCCCATGGTCTTAATCCGGCTCTGCACTCACCCCTTTGGACTTCCCCCCCGCCTGGACACTGCGGCCACGCCATCCTGATCCCGTTGTCCGTACTTCCGGTATCACAACTTCCGCTGGAAGTGACGTCACGGGTCACGGCCATGTAACCACGGTGCAAGGCATAACATGGTCATCATGGAGATACATAACCAGTGCAGCGGAATTGTGTAGAAGTCTGTTTATACAGACAGTGCTTTAAAACAATGTGACAGTTAAATTTACCAATATCATATACTTTGATATGGCTAAGTGTAAAGTGCATATAAAGTGTAATAAACTATGCAGTCACTGCTGCAAGATCAATCTAGAACAAGTGTATGGCTTATATAATGTTAAAACCAGTATTTTGGAATCCATGCACTCAGTAGCGGATCTTGCCACGGGCAAGCAGGACTTTTGCCCAGGGCCTCGCCTTCCGGAGGGCGCCGGCGCCATCCGGAGGGCGCCGCACCATGGCAAGATCCGCTACTGCTGTGCCCCCCTCTGCCCGCTGTGTCCCCCGCTGGTCCCGCTGTGAAGGGAACTAGACGCTACGCGTCTAGTTTCCCTTTGTGGAGAGGACCTTTGCTGTGCGGTGCACGATGACGTCATCGCGCATCGCAGAACATTGCACAGCAGTTCAGCGGTGCTACTCTACTGTACAGGGGGCGTAACTGACCACGCCCCTGTATGACGCCACACCCCTATTTCCCGCCCGGGGAGCAAAAAGGGCTAGAACCGGCCCTGCATGCACTGATACTTACTGCATGCAATTCCATCAAAATGACCCAATAAAAAAACACCAATTTTATACAAATTCATAAAAATCCCATATGACCTTGCATAAAAGTTCATACAACAAACATTGAAAAACTCTTAAAAAGAAAAATTGAAAAAAATTGGTTAGAGCACATACAGACTCCACACAGATATCCAACTTCATTGTATCTAGACTTTTCTCCTGTAACAATATCAATAACGGATCAATATCCTATATATTAATTACGTTTATATGTACACTTTGCAACCATAATAGATATCACAAGCCCAACTCCTACTTAAAAAGGATCAATTTTGGCTATAAGAATTTGCTGAGTCCCAATGACTCATTTAACCCTTTTGGCCGGATGGTATCCAGTCTGAATATCCATCTTGTTTCGATCTGAAGCAACTTCTTTGCCCTGTTTTCCCGCATAGTGACTCTGGTACATGGTCAATGATTCGGTATTTTTAGATGGCCATGCTGTGTTTTAATTGAAATAAATGGCGTGCCACCGGTTGGTCACTGGTACCTGTGTTTAAAGCTGTTCTAAGGGCCTGTCGGTGTTGAGCCATTCTAATTTTAAATTGGCACTCAGTCTTGCCTACATAATAGAGGCCGCACGGGCACATGATTACATACACCACAAATTTTGAATGACATGACAATGGCCAATTAATTGTATATTTCTTAGCAGAGTGAGGGTGCACGATGTTATCACCTGCCGACATATAGCTGCAAGTGGTGCAACCTATACACTTGAAACAGCCATTGCCCCAATTAAGGAAATGTTTAGGCGCTTGTTTTTTAAATTAACTCAGGTCTGTTTTGACTGGTATCCGTTTGATAGATAGACAGCGTCTAGTTAGACAGTCAAAAGATAGACACCATATGTTAAACAGACATTAGGTCGACAGGGTCAAAAGGTCGACAGGGTCAAAAGGTCGACATGAAAAAGGTAGACAGTACAAAAGGTTGACAGGTCAAAAGGTCAACATGGTCAAAAGGTCGACATGAAAATGGTCGACATAAAAAATAGACAATTTTTTTACGTAACATGTGTTTGGACTATTTCATACTTTCTCTATCCATGTCGGCATAGAGTTGGTTATAAACCTTGTGGCGAGCGCAGTGAGCCACCGTGCCCGAAGCGTGGTGAGCGTATGCCTTTCTATAATTGGGGGTCCCAGATGACAAAACTATCCACACAAAAATGCAAAAAACATGGTGTCTACCTTTTTCATGTCGACCTTTTGACCTGTCGACCTTTTTTCATGTCGACCTTTTGACCTTGTAGACCTTTTGACTGTCGACCTAATGTCTATCTATTGACTGTCTAACTAGACACTATCTTTCATACCGAAACCGTTTTGACTACCAGATCCTTTATATAGTTTTCGCACAGCAGTGATCAGTCTGTCGTAGCCCTGCGATCGCCTCTGCCTGACAGTTGGGCAAGGGGGGGGGGGGGGGGGCAGCCCGCTTCGGCTGCGTGACGTCACACACCCACTGCGACCCGGGCAGCGATGAGTAGCTCCGGAGGTGGGAAGCTACTCGGCAAGTCGCCGCTGTGCGATGCTTTTGTACTTGTGCGACAGGGCAACGACTGACATGCAGAGCTGGCTAGCGATGTGCTGGGTGTCCCCCCGCATGTCAGCGTGACTGATCGTAGATGTGCTGATCAGGTCTGAATTAGCCCCATAATTCCCAGTTACACTCACAGCACAGCATTCCCAGTCACACACACTGCACAGCATTCCCATTCACACACACTGCACAGCATTCCCATTCACACACACTGCACGGCATTCCCAGTTGTACACTCTGCATGGCATTCCCAGTTACACTCACTGCACGGCATTCTCATTCACACACACTGCACAGCATTCCCAGTTACACACACTGCACGGCATTCTCATTCACACACACTGCACAGCATTCCCATTCACACACACGGCACAGCATTCCCATTCACACACACTGCACGGCATTCCCAGTTGTACACTCTGCATGGCATTCCCAGTTACACTCACTGCACGGCATTCTCATTCACACACACTGCACAGCATTCCCAGTTACACACACTGCACGGCATTCTCATTCACACACACTGCACAGCATTCCCAGTTACACTCACTGCACGGCATTCTCATTCACACACACACTGCACAGCATTCCCAGTTACACTCACTGCACGGCATTCTCATTCACACACACTGCACAGCATTCCCAGTTACACTCACTGCACGGCATTCTCATTCACACACACTGCACGGCATTCCCAGTTGTACACTCTGCATGGCATTCCCAGTTACACTCACTGCACGGCATTCTCATTCACACACACTGCACAGCATTCCCAGTTACACTCACTGCACGGCATTCTCATTCACACACACTGCACAGCATTCCCAGTTACACTCACTGCACGGCATTCTCATTCACACACACTGCACAGCATTCCCAGTTACACACACTGCACGGCATTCTCATTCACACACACTGCACAGCATTCCCAGTTACACACACTGCACGGCATTCGCATTCACACACACTGCACAGCATTCCCAGTTACACACAGAGGCGGATTGGGCATAGGGCCTACAGGGAAGATTCCCGATGGGTCGACACACCTGTGGGGCCTGTTATGTTTGAGGACATGTGGTCCTTTTTATAGACATAATGAATAAGATGCTAAATAATTTGCATATATGAAAATTACTTTGCCACTTAGCCTGTGATTGCAGATGATCTAGTCTAGTGTATGCTCTGTCTGCCTGCTTGGCTGACATATAAGATTGATTGGGTTGGGAATAGTGATTGGGGTACGGTTGGTGTAATAAGCAAGAAAATATATCTTTCTAAAGGATTATATAGTTTCCTAAATTCTAAAGGTGTATCATATAATGTGCTCATAACATTTAATTTTATTTCCTTTTAATTTCCCCTTGATGCTGGACATCCCCACTATCTGGAAAGTCTTGGGGGGAGGGTGCTGCTGCCATGGCCCATGGCTAGACCTTACACCTCTGGTGCTGCCCAAGTGGGGCCACTAGTACAAATTTTTCCAGGGCCGCTTTTTGTTCCCAATCCGCCCCTGGTTACACACACTGCACGGCATTCTCATTTACACACACTGCATAGCATTCCCAGTTGTACACACTGCACGGCATTCCCAGTTATACACACTGCACGCATACTTACCTACTTTTGAAAAAGCATTTCAGGGAGATTGTGAAAGTAACATCTATCAGCGCGGGCGTGTATTGCTACATATGAGAGGCGTGTCATGAAAAAAACTTACATCCACTTGTAAATGATCCCCAAAGTTAGTAAGATCTACTTGTTGAAGAAAAGACACTGATATTTTGCAGGATTTTTTTGTGTTTTGTGTTTTACAAGAGGTTCCATATACTGTAAGTGGCCAAAAGAAACCTTTACAATGCATGTAGCCATAGGGATAATTGGGGCTGATGTATTAACCTGGAGATGGCATAAGGAAGTGATGAACCAGTGATAAATGCAAGGTGATAAACACACCAGCCAATCACCTCCTAACAGTTAATTTACATATTGGAGCAGATTGGCTGGTGCGTGTATCACCTTGAATTTATCACTGGTTTATCACTTCCTTATGCCATCTCCAGGTTAATACATCTGCCCCATTGAGGCAGATGTATTAACCTGGAGAAGGCATAAGGAAGTGATAAACCAGTGATATGTGCAAGGTGATAAAGGCACAAGCCAATCAGCTCCAATATGTAAATTAACAGTTAGGATCTGATTGGCTGGTGCCTTTATCACCTTGCACATATCACTGGTTTATCACTTCCTTATGCCTTCTCCAGGTTAATACATCTGCCCCATTGTGCCTTATAACCAATACAGGGAAATGGCACTGATGATCCCATTTGAATGTATGTATCTCTGATTTCTCTTTTTTTCAGGGAGATTGAGGGACTACTCAGGGAGTGAGGGAGATTGCTACAATTTCAGGGAGTCTCCTGCAGAATGAGGGAGGGTCGGCAACTATGACTGCACGGCATTCTCATTTACACAACTGCATGGCATTCCCAGTTATACACACGTAACTGAATATTATTAAATGTACATACACTACATAGTATTCCCATTAAGCTTTTTAATTTAGTTTATTGACACATTTAAATAATGCATATACGATAAACTAAGCAGAGCTTTATAGGCCATACATACTGGCCGACATCACTGCACGATATGAACGATCTCGTTCATTAATGAACAAGATCGTCCATATTTGCCTGCACGTCTACGGAGCCAGGTGACGGGGGGAGTGAAGAAACTTCACTCCCCCCGTCACTGCCCCCCCGCCGCCGGGTCGCCCGTCGGCCATATCGGCGGTCGGGCAGCTCGGCGGCACATCGCCAAGTGTGTAGGGCCCATAATAGAGAGTAACTCAGTCATTCACATCAGTAACTGCACAAGAGGAGTTTACAATCTATATCTTTGTTTGTGTCTCTATTTTTTATTGTAGTCAAGTAATTTAGCAGTCAGAATTCCCAAAATACCATTTGTTTCTTTGTGATATCTAATACAGCAAAGAATATCGTAACAATACTGGTCACTTTTACATTTTATAACCCAAAAATAGAATGCACCGTATTTCCAGAAGACTGTCCAAAAATTGTAGTTTGTTTTTATTGTCCAACTCCATGGCTACCATCAATGAATTTATGGAAGCTAAGTTAATTAATTTATGAAGCAACAAAAAAAAATCATAGTTTTTCAACACTTTTATTAAAAACATAATTCTGCTTTAGGGTGGCTTTATGCTTATATATAGGTATGTTCCTTGCACATATAATTGTAGCACACCCCATGGACATAAAGCCTAAGTAGACTTGGCTGTATCTCCATGTACATCTATTAGAAAGCATATAATAATATATATTATAATAATAATAATAATAATAATTAAATTAGGATAATTCCTAAATCCATGGGGCACTTTACCGAGTGTAATTTTAAATATACACAGCCCAATATGTTTATTCATAGACAAACATATGAAAAACAAATGGAACAAGGATTATTTAAATTTATACCATATATTATTTGATGTTATAATATCACTTTTATATTGTCGCTGGCTGTTATAGTTTGAAACCCTTCAAAAGGCCCAAACACACTGGCCGATATATTGGCCGTTCTCTTGAACGGCCGATATATCGCGGGTCCGTCGGCCAGTGTGTACGGCCGATACGTCTGTGAACTCCATCGTTCACAGACGTATCGCGCCGGCTCCGCAGCACAGCCGACGGCCAATATATCTACCAATATATTGGTGCTTTGCTGTGTGTGTACACGCCCGCCCAGTTCATGACGCCAGTCCCCGACGGATCGGGCAGTGTGTATGCTCAACACACTGCCCGATCCGTCCATAGATATATCTGCTGATCAATTGATCGGCAGATATATCTACCAGTGTGTACCCACCTTTACTCTCTATTTACAGATTGTGGTACTATTTGATGGCTATGCGCTTGATATATAGCTATGTCTCTTTAACGTACAGTCTAGTTAACATATGACAGTGACACATGAATGGCGCAAACTTGATCTTGCACTTGTTTATTTGTATGTCTTGTTTTCTGTTTTATTTTATATCTTTTATTGTTTTCTGTTAAGCTGTTTTTTTTAAACAATAAAAAACACTTGATTAAAAAATGTTTTATACTGTATAATATTTCTTTTAATAAAGAAGAAAGAATGGAGTACATTATATTAAAATTCAAACTTTACAGAAAAAAATATGGATAGTAATCTATTGTATTAAGACATCTGGAAATTATATGGGTATGCATTCACTATGTTGACATATATAATGTCGACAGCAGCAATGTTGACGTCTGAGAAATGTCGATATAAACACAATGTCAACATATGATGTGTGGACATATTGAAAATGTTGACATCGTCATGGTTTGATATCGACATTGTAAACATGTGGGCAACATGCATTGCCGACATACCGTACGTGTCGATACTATGTGTTGTCATACTGTATCGTAACCGACACTAGACATGTATTTCAGTTAGATGAACAAGAACGTGAAAGAGAATTTAATGGTAAAGATAACTCAGACAAACCAATCATATAACTGTAGGTAACACAAACAAAAGGAAAGACTTGTAAGTTGTCTACATGTGTACGTGTATATATTTGTATATAGAATGTATTCCAGATATTTATTTTGTATTTTTGCTGTAGAGCCTTTATAAACGTCTAATTTCTGACAAAACGATCTGTTTGGTCTTCTCATTACTATAGACAAAGGTGTCAATGTTACTACTGTACTGTCAGGTTCTGTAACTTTATACCAAGGCCACGCCTCTTCCTCTCCTCCACCAATCAGCGGCCGGAACACGTGTACTCACTGCTGTGGATGGAACACTGACGGAAATAGGAAGCAGAGTCTGTTCTGGAGAAACATGCCGGCTGTACCGCTGCTGGTGAACCTGGCCGGCTCGGTGCTGGGTGGCCTGGCCACCGCCTTGCTCATCCCGGCTTTCAAGGAGCATTTCATTGCAGCCAGGCTTTATGGGATCGACATGAACAAGTCTAGCAAGGAGCCAGTGTAAGTGTCTCAGGGGCTGCACCTCTTCTGTATTGACAGGCTACACTGCATCTCATATAGAACAGCTACTATTATTGTTGCATGGGATCTTCATTACTACAGTGTGTACTTAACGCTTTGGGGTTCAGTAAATTGGCAAACAAGGGCACTTCATGTCACCTGGGAATCGCAGATTGTGGTACTGTAGGCAGCTCTATGGGGCTGCAAACAAAAATCAGCAGGGTCAATTCAGTCAGGGTTGTAGGGGGTGAGTTGCAGTTGCAATGGCGTATAAACGCTGGCAACTGCAGCAGAACTCACCCCTCTTGCAGCCCAATCTCACCCTGGAATCCCTGACCCCTACGGGACTCCAAACAAAAATCTGCGAGTCTGGAAGTACCATAAATGCGGCATATAGATGTGCTTACTAGCAGGGGGCAAGAACATCAACAACAATTGTATTGGCCCCAGCAAGTCCAGAACTACCATACAGTATGTGCGGCATATGGCTGCACTTGCGTGCAGGGAGAGTAAACTTACTTACCTGCTTCCGGATCTAAGCGGGGTCTTATGGCTTTGGCGGTCATGTGTTGATGGCTTACAGCTTCCTGGTGTAAGTAACGCTCCTAGTCCTAACCCTAGGTCCTGACCCTAACTCTCTGCTCCCGCAGTCTAAACCTAATGTCAGTAATTTGAACATGTCGACACTATGTTCACATTGTGATTGTTGACATTTATGATTGCATCCCAACAAAGTTAAGGGGTTTGCAGAGCTAAGTGTTTTGAAGTCTCTCAGGTGACCTAAAAACAAATGTGACAGTGAGGGTTATATTTCCCAGGGATAGGTAACAGGCTTTGTTATCTGCTGCTGTGACTGCACTTCCAGTAGCACTGAATTGTGTCTGAGTAGCAAAGTGTCTCTGAGCACATTTAGTTTAACCACCGCCTTCATTGACAGGGCAGGATTGCGCTTTGTTGTGAAGATAGGGCAGGTGAGGAAGTTCAGTGGGGATGCCAGAGGCCATTTCTCTATCGTCCTAGTGGATGCTGGGGTTCCTGAAAGGACCATGGGGAATAGCGGCTCCGCAGGAGACAGGGCACAAAAAGTAAAGCTTTTCCAGATCAGGTGGTGTGCACTGGCTCCTCCCCCTATGACCCTCCTCCAGACTCCAGTTAGATTTTTGTGCCCGGCCGAGAAGGGTGCAATTCTAGGTGGCTCTCATAAAGAGCTGCTTAGAGAAAGTTTAGCTTAGGTTTTTTATTTTACAGTGATTCCTGCTGGCAACAGGATCACTGCAACGAGGGACAGAGGGGAGAAGAAGTGAACTCACCTGCGTGCAGGATGGATTGGCTTCTTGGCTACTGGACATCAGCTCCAGAGGGACGATCACAGGTACAGCCTGGATGGTCACCGGAGCCGCGCCGCCGGCCCCCTTGCAGATGCTGAAGTAAGAAGAGGTCCAGAATCGGCGGCTGAAGACTCCTGCAGTCTTCTAAAGGTAGCGCACAGCACTGCAGCTGTGCGCCATTTTCCTCTCAGCACACTTCACACGCAGTCACTGAGGGTGCAGGGCGCTGGGGGGGGGCGCCCTGGGAGGCAAATGTAAACCTATATAAAGGCTAAAAATACCTCACATATAGCCCCCAGAGGCTATATGGAGATATTTAACCCCTGCCTGTATTCACAAAATAGCGGGAGACGAGCCCGCCGAAAAAGGGGCGGGGCCTATCTCCTCAGCACACGGCGCCATTTCCTCTCACAGCTCCGCTGGTCAGGACGGCTCCCAGGTCTCTCCCCTGCACTGCACTACAGAAACAGGGTAAAACAGAGAGGGGGGGCAAATTTAATGGCAATATCTTGATATATATAAAGCAGCTATAAGGGAGCACTTATTATAAGGCTATCCCTGTCATATATAGCGCTTTTTGGTGTGTGCTGGCAGACTCTCCCTCTGTCTCCCCAAAGGGCTAGTGGGTCCTGTCTTCGTTTAGAGCATTCCCTGTGTGTCGGTACGTGTGTGTCGACATGTATGAGGACGATATTGGTGTGGAGGCGGAGCAATTGCCAAATATGGGGATGTCACCTCCTAGGGGGTCGACACCAAAATGGATGCCTTTATTTATGGAATTACGGGATAGTGTCAACACGCTAAAGCAGTCGTTTGACGACATGAGGCGGCCGGACAATCAATTAGTGCCTGTCCAGGCGCCTCAAACACCGTCAGGGGCTGTAAAACGCCCTTTGCCTCAGTCGGTCGACACAGACCCAGACACAGGCACTGATTCCAGTGGTGACTGTGACGAATCAACCGTATTTTCCAGTAGGGCCACACGTTATATGATTTTGGCAATGAAGGAGGCGTTACATTTAGCTGATACTACAGGTACCACTAAACAGGGTATTATGTGGGGTGTGAAGAAACTACCTATAGTTTTTCCTGAATCAGAAGAATTAAATGACGTGTGTGATGAAGCGTGGGTTGCCCCTGATAAAAAGCTGATAATTTCAAAGAAATTATTGGCATTATACCCTTTCCCGCCAGAGGTTAGGGAGCGCTGGGAAACACCTCCTAGGGTGGACAAGGCGCTAACACGCTTATCAAAACAAGTGGCGTTACCTTCTCCTGAGACGGCCGCACTTAAAGATCCATCAGATAGGAGGATGGAAAATATCCAAAAAAGTATATACACACATGCAGGTGTTATACTACGACCAGCTATAGCGACTGCCTGGATGTGCAGTGCTGGGGTAGTTTGGTCAGAGTCCCTGATTGAAAATATTGATACCCTGGACAGGGACAATATTTTACTGTCGTTAGAACAAATAAAGGATGCATTTCTTTATATGCGTGATGCACAGAGGGATATCTGCACACTGGCATCACGGGTAAGTGCTATGTCCATTTCGGCCAGAAGAGCTTTATGGACGCGACAGTGGACAGGCGATGCGGATTCAAAACGGCATATGGAAGTTTTGCCGTATAAAGGGGAGGAGTTATTTGGAGTCGGTCTATCAGATTTGGTGGCCACGGCTACAGCCGGGAAACCACCTTTCTACCTCAAGTCACTCCCCAACAGAAAAAGGCACCGACTTTTCAACCGCAGCCCTTTCGTTCCTTTAAAAATAAGAGAGCAAAGGGCTATTCATATCTGCCACGAGGCAGAGGTCGAGGGAAGAAACAGCAACAGGCAGCTCCTTCCCAGGAACAGAAGCCCTCCCCGGCTTCTACAAAAGCCTCAGCATGACGCTGGGGCTTCTCAAGCGGACTCGGGGACGGTGGGAGGTCGTCTCAAAAATTACAGCGCGCAGTGGGCTCACTCGCAGGTAGATCCCTGGATCCTGCAGATAATATCTCAGGGGTACAGGTTGGAATTAGAGACAGATCCACCTCGCCGTTTCCTGAAGTCTGCTTTACCAACGTCCCCTTCCGAAAGGGAGACGGTTTTGGAAGCCATTCACAAGCTGTACTCTCAGCAGGTGATAGTCAAGGTACCTCTTCTACAACAAGGGAAGGGGTATTATTCCACTCTATTTGTGGTACCGAAGCCGGATGGCTCGGTAAGGCCTATTCTAAATCTGAAGTCCTTGAACCTGTACATAAAGAAGTTCAAGTTCAAGATGGAGTCACTCAGAGCAGTGATAGCGAACCTGGAAGAAGGGGACTTTATGGTATCCTTGGACATCAAGGATGCGTATCTCCACGTTCCAATTTACCCCTCACACCAGGGGTACCTCAGGTTCGTTGTAAAAAACTGTCACTATCAGTTTCAGACGCTGCCGTTTGGTTTGTCCACGGCACCTCGGGTCTTTACAAAGGTAATGGCCGAGATGATGATTCTTCTTCGAAGAAAAGGCGTATTAATTATCCCATACTTGGACGATCTCCTAATAAGGGCAAGGTCCAGAGAACAGCTAGAGATGGGATTAGCAATATCTCAAGAGGTGCTAAAGCAGCACGGATGGATTCTGAATATTCCAAAATCCCAATTAATGCCGACAACTCGTCTGCTGTTCCTAGGGATGATTCTGGACACGGTTCAGAAAAAGGTTTTTCTTCCCGAGGAAAAAGCCAAGGAGTTATCCGACCTGGTCAGGAATCTCCTAAAACCAGGAAAGGTGTCTGTACATCAATGCACGCATCTTCAGATGCACCTGCGGATAACCCTGTCTCCAAGGACAAGGGTATCTCTTCTGTGGTGGTTGCAGAGGGCTCATCTATTGGAGGGCCGCAGATTCGGCATACAGGATTGGATCCTGGTGACCACGGACGCCAGCCTGAGAGGCTGGGGAGCAGTCACACAAGGAAGAAACTTCCAGGGAGTGTGGTCGAGCCTGGAAAAGTCTCTTCACATAAACATTCTGGAACTAAGAGCAATCTACAATGCTCTAAGCCAGGCGGAACCTCTGCTTCAAGGAAGACCGGTGTTGATCCAGTCGGACAACATCACGGCAGTCGCCCATGTAAACAGACAGGGCGGCACAAGAAGCAGGAGTGCAATGGCAGAAGCTGCCAGGATCCTTCGCTGGGCGGAGAATCACGTGATAGCACTGTCAGCAGTGTTCATCCCGGGAGTGGACAACTGGGAAGCAGACTTCCTCAGCAGACACGATCTTCACCCGGGAGAGTGGGGACTTCATCCAGAAGTTTTCCACATGCTAATAAACCGTTGGGAAAGACCAATGGTGGACATGATGGCGTCTCGCCTCAACAAAAAACTGGACAGGTATTGCGCCAGGTCAAGAGATCCGCAGGCAATAGCTGTGGACGCGCTGGTAACACCTTGGGTGTACCAGTCGGTGTATGTGTTTCCTCCTCTGCCTCTCATACCAAAGGTATTGAGAATCATACGGCAAAGCGGAGTAAGAACGATACTAGTGGCTCCGGATTGGCCAAGAAGGTCTTGGTACCCGGAACTTCAAGAGATGGTCACGGACGTTCCGTGGCCTCTACCTCTAAGACAGGACCTGCTTCAGCAGGGACCGTGTCTATTCCAAGACTTACCGCGGCTGCGTTTGACGGCATGGCGGTTGAACGCCAGATCCTAAAAGGAAAAGGCATTCCAGAAGAAGTCATTCCTACCTTGATTAAGGCAAGAAAGGAAGTCACCGCGAAGCATTATCACCGCATTTGGCGGAAATATGTTGCGTGGTGCGAGGATCGGAGTGCTCCGACGGAGGAATTTCAACTGGGTCGTTTCCTACATTTCCTGCAATCAGGATTGTCTATGGGTCTCAAATTGGGATCTATTAAGGTTCAAATTTCGGCCCTGTCAATATTCTTCCAAAAAGAATTTGCCTCAGTTCCTGAGGTCCAGACTTTTGTCAAAGGAGTACTGCATATACAGCCTCCTGTGGTGCCTCCGGTGGCACCGTGGGATCTAAATGTAGTTTTAGATTTCCTCAAATCCCATTGGTTTGAACCACTAAAAAATGTGGATTTGAAATATCTCACATGGAAAGTGACTATGTTACTGGCCCTGGCGTCCGCCAGGAGAGTATCTGAACTGGCGGCTTTATCTTATAAAAGCCCTTATTTAATTTTCCATTCGGATAGGGCAGAGCTGCGGACGCGTCCGCATTTTCTCCCTAAGGTGGTATCAGCGTTTCACCTGAACCAGCCTATTGTAGTGCCTGCGGCTACAAGCGACTTGGAGGACTCCAAGTTGTTGGACGTTGTCAGAGCTTTAAAAATATACATTTCAAGGACGGCTGGAGTCAGAAAATCTGACTCGCTGTTTATACTGTATGCACCAAACAAGTTGGGTGCGCCTGCTTCTAAGCAGTCGATTGCTCGTTGGATTTGTAACACAATTCAACTTGCACATTCTGTGGCAGGCCTGCCACAGCCTAAATCTGTTAAGGCCCATTCCACAAGGAAGGTGGGCTCATCTTGGGCGGCTGCCCGAGGGGTCTCGGCATTACAACTCTGCCGAGCAGCTACGTGGTCAGGGGAGAACACGTTTGTAAAATTCTACAAATTTGATACCCTGGCAAAGGAGGACCTGGAGTTCTCTCATTCGGTGCTGCAGAGTCATCCGCACTCTCCCGCCCGTTTGGGAGCTTTGGTATAATCCCCATGGTCCTTTCAGGAACCCCAGCATCCACTAGGACGATAGAGAAAATAAGAATTTACTTACCGATAATTCTATTTCTCGGAGTCCGTAGTGGATGCTGGGCGCCCATCCCAAGTGCGGATTATCTGCAATACTTGTACATAGTTATTGTTAACTAATTCGGGTTATTGTTTAGGGAGCCATCTTTCAGAGGCTCCTCTGTTATCATACTGTTAACTGGGTTTAGATCACAAGTTGTACGGTGTGATTGGTGTGGCTGGTATGAGTCTTACCCGGGATTCAAAATCCTCCCTTATTGTGTACGCTCGTCCGGGCACAGTACCTAACTGGAGTCTGGAGGAGGGTCATAGGGGGAGGAGCCAGTGCACACCACCTGATCTGGAAAAGCTTTACTTTTTGTGCCCTGTCTCCTGCGGAGCCGCTATTCCCCATGGTCCTTTCAGGAACCCCAGCATCCACTACGGACTCCGAGAAATAGAATTATCGGTAAGTAAATTCTTATTTTTTCAACGGTGAAGCTGCAGAGAGGAGGCTCCAGGTACCTGACACCGCTCCTGGTAATAACAGCCTGTCTGCAATATCTTATTATTAATGGCTGACAGGCTGGGCGGAGGGCAATAGAATTGTGCAGCGGAATAGAGGCAGCCCCACTGGTTTTGAGCTAGGGTCGGACCAAATGAGTCTAGGCTGCTTACTTCCCCGTGTTAGAAAATAAAAAGTACAAAAAAAATCATTCAAGGAAAAAAAAATAGAAGTAAAATACCTCTGGCCGGTAATATCTACGGCAGGTCTGACCAACCTGTGGCTCCCCAGCTAGCGTCCTGGCTGCATCAGAGGCTTATTTCACAATATTCATACAGACATTGTACATGTAATAAACTGATACTGTAAGTACTGTATGTACAGTATTTTTGATGGACTGTAGTATAAAAGTAACAACACTGTTTTATGTATGTATTTAATAGTGCTTAGTGTAAATTAACATATTAGAACACATGGATCATTCCTTGTATTCACTACTGTTCTGATTTGGATGTCTCTACAGTCCGGAGTCTCAGGGAGTGATAAGCGGAGCGGTATTCCTTCTCATCCTCTTCTTCTTCATTCCGGTCCCGTTTCTGAGCTGTTTCATGGAGGAGAAGTGTCAGGAGTTCCCACATCATGAGGTGATACAATCGCCCTGTTTTCTAATCCACCTCATCTTTTAAACTTCACTGATTATTAAATGCTGATGTGCCCTGCAACTTTATATGATTCCATTGCTCACCTTGGGGGAGATTTAACAAGGCTTGGAGAGAGATAAAGTACCAAACAATCAGCTTTTAAAGGCTGTGTTTAAAAATGACAAGTAGAAGCTGATTGGTTGATACTTTATCTCTCTCCAAGCTTTGCTACTGTACATCTCCCTTCTTAGTTGTATATGTATTTTCTTTCTCTTACGTCCTAGAGGATGCTGGGGACTCCGTAAGGACCATGGGGATAGACGGGCTCCGCAGGAGACATGGGCACTTTAAGATCTGGTGTGCACTGGCTCCTCCCTCTATGCCCCTCCTCCAGACCTCAGTTTGATACTGTGCCCAGTGGAGACTGGGTGCTTTTCAGAGAGCTCTCCTGAGCTTTCTGACAGAAAGTATATTTGTTAGGTTTTTTATTTTCAGGGAGCCTGCTGGCAACAGACTCCCTGCATCGAGGGACTGAGGGGAGAGAAGCAGACCTACTTCTGTGAGTTTCAAGGCTCTGCTTCTTAGGCTATTGGACACCATTAGCTCCAGAGGGAGTCAGAACACAGGTCTCACCCTGGAGTTCGTCCCGGAGCCACGCCGCCGTCCTCCTCACAAAGCCGGAAGATAGAAGCCGGGTGAGTATGAGAAGAAAAGAAGACTTCAGAGGCGGTAGAAGACTTCATGATCTTCACTGAGGTAACGCACAGCAGTGCAGCTGTGCGCCATTGCTCTCACACAGGGCAGTCACTGTAAGGGTGCAGGGCGCAGGGGGGGGGCGCCCTGGGCAGCAATATAAACCTAATTTCTGGCAAAAGAGAGATATATATATATAGCTAGGCACTGTATATATAAAGAGCCCCCGCCAGTTTTTATTATATTTAAGCGGGACAGAAGCCCGCCGCCGAGGGGGCGGGGCTTCTCCCTCAGCACTCACCAGCACCATTTTCTCCAGCGCACAGCTGAGAGGAAGCTCCCCGGACTCTCCCCTGCTTATCCACGGTGAAAGGGGGTTTCAGAAAAGAGGGGGGGGGGCACAAAATTGGCAGCAAATAATAGTATTAAAGCGTTACTGGGTAAACACATTGTGTGTTTTTTCCTGGGGTATTAGCGCTGGGTGTGTGCTGGCATACTCTCTCTCTGTCTCTCCAAAGGGCCTTGTGGGGGAACTGTCTTCAGATAAGAGGATTCCCTGAGTGTGTGGTGTGTCGGTACGTGTGTGTCGACATGTCTGAGGTAAAAGGCTCTTCTAAGGAGGAGATGGAGCAAATGTGTGTGGTGTCTCCGTCGACAACGCCGATACCTGACTGGATATGTGGAATTAAGTGCTGAGGTAAATTTATTGCACAAAAGATTAGAGAACAGACAGGGAATCAACCCATGTCTGTCCCTATGTCGCAGGGACCTTCAGAGTCTCAAAACGCCTACTATCCAAATTAATAGACACTGATACAGACACGGAGTCTGACTCCAGTGTCGACTACGATGATGCAAAGTTACAGCCAAAACTGTCAGAAAAGTATTCAATATATGATTATTGTAATAAAAGATGTTTTGCATATCACTGATGACCCATCTCTCCCTGACACGAGGGTACACATGTTTAAGGGGAAGAAAGCTGAGATAACATTTCCCCCCTCTCATGAACCAAATGAATTGTGTGAAAAAGAGCGGGAATCTCCAGACAAGAAACTGCAGTTTCCCAAAAGAATTCTCATGGCGTATCTTTTCCCTGCTAGGGCCAGGATACGATGGGAATCCTCCCCTAGGGTGGACAAGGCGTTGACACGTTTACCCAAAAGGTAGCGCTGACATACCAAGATACAGCTACCCTCAGGGATCCTGCAGATAGCGTGCAGAAAAGTACTTTGAAGTCCATTTACACACATTCTGGTACACTACTCAGACCGGCGATTGTGTCGGCATGGGTTTATAGCGCTGTAGCAGCGTGGACAGATACCTTATCAGCGGAGATTGAAACCCTAGATAAGGATACCATGTTATTGACCCTAGGATATATAAAAGATGCTGTCTTATATATAAGACATGCTCAAAGAGACATTGGTCTACTGGGTTCTAGAGTCAATGCTATGTCAATTTCTGCTAGACATGTCCTGTGGAACATGCAATGGACAGGTGATGCCGACTAAAAAAGGCATATGGAGGTTTTAGCTTACAAGGGTGAGGAATTGTGTGGAGAAGGGCTCTCGGACCTGGTCTCCACAGCTATAGCTGGTAAATCTGATCTTTTGCCTTATATTCCCTCACAGCACGACATTATCAAATGCAGTCCTTTCGGTCGCAGAAAAACAAGAAAGTACGAGGAGCGTCCTTTCTTACCAGAGGTAAGGGCGCAGGGCACAGGTAGTTCCCAGGAACAGAAGTCCTCCCCGGCCTCTACTAAATCCACCGCATGACGCTAGGGATCCGCTAAGGGAGTCCGCCCCAGGGGGAGCACGTCTTCGACTCTTCAGCCACATCTGAGTTCACTCACAGGTGGATAGCAATAGAAATTGTTTCTCAGGGTTACAAGCTGGATTTCGAAGAGGTGCCTCCTTGCTGGTTTTCCTTATCGGCCCTACCGGCTTCTCCCCCAGAAAGGGAGTTAATATTAAATACAATTCACACATTGTATCTCCAACAGGTGGTGCTCAAGGTTCCCCTCCATCAACAAGGAAGGGGATATTACTCAACCTTGGCTGTAGTCCCGAAACCGGACGGTTCGGTCAGACCTATTTTAAAATTAAAATCTCTGAACCTATACTTGAAAAGGTTCAAATTCAAGGTGGAATCGCTCAGAGCGATCATCGCCAGCCTGGAAGGGGGGGATTTTATGGTGTATCTAGACATAAAGGCTGCATACCTTCATGTTCCCATTTATCCACCCCATCAGGCGTACCTGAGAATTACGGTACAGTATTGTCATTACCAATTTCAGGGTAATTGGCGGAAATGATGGTGCACCTACGCAAGCAAGGAGTCACAATTATCCCATACTGGGACGATCTCCTAATAAGGGCGAGATCAAAAGAGCAGTTGTTGAACAGCGTGTCACTTTCGCTGAAGGTGTCACAGCAACTCGGCTGGATTCTCAATATCGCGAAGTCACAGTTGGTTCCTATGACTCGTCTGCCCTTCTTGGGTATGATTCTGAATACGGACCAGAAATGGGTTTATCTTCCGATAGAGAAGGCCCAGTAACTAAGGACTCTGGTAAAAAACCTATTAAAGCCAAAACAGGTGTCAGTGCATCACTGCACTCGGGTCCTGGGAAAGATGGTGGCATCTAGGTTCCATGCGAGGACTTTCCAATGGGATCTACGGGACAAGTGGTCCGGATCACATCTACAGATGCATCAGTTAATCACTTTGTCCCCTAGGGCCAGGGTGTCTCTCCTATGGTGGCTGCAGAGTGCTCACCTTCTGCAGGGTCACAGGTTCGCCATCCAGGACTGGATTCTGGTAGCCACGGACGCGAGCCTCCGAGGTGGGGGAGCAGTCACACAGGGAAGAAACTTCCAAGGTCTTTGGGTCAAGTCAAAAAACTTGTATTCCAATCAACATCCTGGAGCTGAGGGCCATATACAACGCCCTTCGGCAAGCGGAAACATTGCTTCGCGACCTACCGATTCTGATCCAGTCAGACAACATCACCGCAGTGGCTCATGTAAACCGCCAAGGCGGCACAAAGAGCAGAGTAGAAATGGCAGAAGCCACCAGGATTCTCCGCTGGGCGGAAAATCATGTAAGCGCATTTTCAGCAGTTCATTCCGGGAGTGGACAACTGAGAAGCAGACTTCCTCAGCAAACACGACCTGCATCCAAGAGAGGACTTCTTTAGGAAGCCTTCGCACAGATTGCAAGTCAGTGGGAAGTGCCACAGATAGACATGATGGCGTCCCGCCTCAACAAGAAGCTACAGAGGTATTGCACCAGGTCAAGAGACCCTCAGGCAGTAGCTGTAGAAGCCCTAGTGACACCGTGGGTGTTCCAGTCGGTCTATGTATTTCCCCCTCTTCCTCTCATACCCAAGGTGTTGAGAATAATAAGAAAAAGAGGAGTGAGAACAATCCTCATTGTTCCAGATTGGCCACGAAGGACCTGGTATCCGGATCTGCAGGAGATGCTCACAGAAGATCTGTGGCCTCTTCCTCTAAGACAGGACCTGTTGCAACAGGGGCCCTGTCTATTCCAAGACTTACCGCGGCTGCGCTGGATGGCATGGCGGTTGAACGCCGGATCCTAGCGGAAAAGGGTATTCCGGATGAGGTCATTCCTACGCTAATAAAGGCTAGGACATGACATCTAAACATTATCACCGTATATGGCGAACATATATGTTTCTTGGTGTGAGGCCAGGAATGCTCCTACGGAAGAATTCCATCTGGGCCGTTTCCTTCGCTTCCTGCACACTGGAGTGAATTTCGGCCTAAAATTAGGATCTATTAAGGTTCAGATTTCGGCCTTATCCATTTTCTTTCAAAAGGAATTGGCCTCTCTCCCTGAAGTACAAACTTTTGTGAAGGAAGTACTGCATATTCAGCCTCCTTTTGTACCTCCGGTGACGCCTTGGGACCTTAACGTGGTGTTAAGTTTCATTACGTCACACTGGTTTGAACCACTTAAAACGGTGGAGTTGAAAAATCTCACTTGGAAGGTGGTCATGTTATTAGCCTTGGCTTCGGCTAGGCGAGTGTCGGAATTAGCGGCTTTATCACATAAAAGCCCCTATCTGGTTTTCCATATGGATAGAGCGGAATTGCGGACCCGTCCTCAATTCCTGCCAAAAGTGGTTTCATCCTTTCATATGAACTATTGTAGTGCCTGTGGCTACGCGTGACTTGGAGGATCCCGAGTCCCTTGATGTGGTCAGGGCTTTGAAAATTTACGTGGCCAGATCTGCAACAGTCAGAAAAACAGAAGCACTATTTGTCATGTACAGTATGCAACCAACAAGATTGGTGCCCCTGCTTCAAAGTAGACTATTGCTCGCTGGATCTGTAACACGATTCAGCAGGCGCATTCTACGGCGGGATTGCCGTTACCTAAATCGGTCAAGGCCCATTCCACTAGGAAGGTGGGCTCTTCTTGGGCGGCTGCCCGAGGCGTCTCGGCGTTACAGCTGTGCCGAGCTACTACTTGGTCGGGTTCAAACTCCTTTGCAAAGTTCTATAAGTTTGATACCCTGGCTGAGGAGGACCTCCTGTTTGCTCAATCGGTGCTGCAGAGTCATCCGCACTCTCCCGCCCGTTTGGGAGCTTTGGTATAATCCCCATGATCCTTACGGAGTCCCCAGCATCCTTTAGGACGTAAGAGAAAGTAAGATTTTAAACCTACCGGTAAATCTTTTTCTCGTAGTCCGTAGAGGATGCTGGGCGCCCGTCCCAAGTGCGGACTACTTCTGCAAGACTTGTATATAGTTATTGCTTACATAAGGGTTATGTTATAGTCTCATCGGTCTTGCACTGATGATATGTCGTTTTCATACTGTTAACTGGATAGTATATCACAAGTTATATGGTGTGATTGGTGTGGCTGGTATGAATCTTGCCCTTGGATTAACAAAAATCCTTTCCTCGTACTGTCCGTCTCCTCTGGGCACAGTTTCTCTAACTGAGGTCTACAGGAGGGGCATAGAGGGAGGAGCCAGTGCACACCAGATCTAAAGTCTTTCTTAAAGTGCCCATGTCTCCTGCGGAGCCCGTCTATCCCCATGGTCCTTACGGAGTCCCCAGCATCCTCTACGGACTACGAGAAAAAGATTTACTGGTAGGTTTAAAATCTTATTTTTTCTCAGTTCCACATCTGTGTGAATACGCATACATATTGCAGTTACTTGCCTCTCTGTCCCATATTGTTTCATCTCCCATCTGTCTCTTCCAGTTTGTCTCCCTCATTGGCTCATTACTTGCCATCTGCTGTATGATCTTTCTCGGTTTTGCCGATGATGTTCTGAACCTCCGCTGGCGACATAAATTGCTGTTGCCTACGGCAGCTTCCCTTCCGCTGCTCATGGTTTACTTCACAACGTTTGGCAATACGACCATTGTAGTGCCTAAGCCATTCCGGCCACTTCTGGGGCTTCATGTGGATCTGGGTGAGTGAACTCCGCTGCATAGAAAGGTAACTAGTGTCCATTACCAAGGTTAAGGCAATGCTAAAATATACAAGGAGTAATTCCATTAGTAGTTATGTGTCACTGAACGTCCTGCAATGTCTGGCTGCCAATGACATGCTCTATTCCTGCGTATCTCTGTGTGGCATTAGGAATATGTAGTGATGTTTGCTGGATGCTATGTGATGTTGTGGCTGAGATGCTAATTGTATCGATCCCTAAACCTCTTCTGTACAGCTTAGGCGGCTTGTTGCCCTTCAGTTTTTGTGCAGATACTAAAGGTAACTTACAAACTGTAGATCTCTTCTTATTTGCAGTGCGTTTTTTAATGAGCAGATGCACCTACTGATCTATCATGTTAGTCCTAATGTACAATACTTACCCTGTGTTTGTAACACGTAAGGAGGCATTTGGACTTCCTTTATTAGAAGTGCCATTTTTTTTTTTTTTTTTTGTCGGAGCATTTACAAATATATCTTTTTGTATCTGCAAGGTGCAAAGTGCATCCGGTTCTATGTATTGGGACTAGATCTGGTCTCTGGGACCTCAGGGAAATAAAGGGTTTTTTTGGGGGGGAGAAAAGACAGAAGCTCCCATGTAAATCCAGTCCACCCTGCTCTTAAAATTAAGTAATCCCATCCTGCAAATTTTATTGGTGTCCTTAAGTGCAAAACTTGGAGCACAATATGCCAAACTCAGGCATAGTAAGGAAAGTCCTGGATCCATCCAACGCCTCGCAATGCCCAGTGCAAACATTTGCACTTCCATAGATGCCGCTATCTTGCCCCACATGACTGAGTAGCCCACAGAGATGCGTACCTTTGAATCAGGAGCCCTCGTACCCATGCACAGCGCAAACTGCTGCAAATGCCTCTGCTTTATGTTCAACTCTTAATCGTGGCCATTGTGTCTGTACACTTTTATTTTATATATTTGTTTTTCCCACAGGCATCCTGTACTATGTATATATGGGGATGCTGGCTGTCTTCTGTACCAATGCCATTAACATTCTAGCAGGAATCAATGGACTGGAGGCTGGTCAGTCTTTGATCATAGCAGGTTCTATAATAATCTTCAACACTGCAGAATTGAATGGTGAGTGGGTTGAATTTCCTGTGTGTCTTTATATATATTTCACCATACATTCATGTTCCTTTATTTTATACATGCATTAACTAGCAACAAATAATGTTCTCAAGCCTTTTATTCTGTTTTGTAGTTACTTTATTTAATAAAATATTTCCCTTATTCTGTTTTATAAAATGCATGAATGTTTGTGTAATAAATAATCCTCTTCCCAGTGAATACACAATAGCCACACGTGTGCCCTTCTGTTTGCTAGGTGACTGCAGAGATGATCATCTGTTTTCCTTGTACTTTATTATTCCATTCTTCTTCACCACCCTGGGATTGCTGTACCATAACTGGTAAGACCAGAAGCCGAGTTTTCAGTACCATGGGTAGGTGACATAAATAGTTTAATTGGGTTAGTAGATTGCGCACACCACGGAGCTAAGTGATATTTAATATAGAGCATTACATTCTGTTCCAATGAAATGTGTGCTCCGTCTTTTATTTGCTTATGTAAAATATATATGGCATATTCTAAGTATGTAAGAAGTCAGGAGATAGATCCCTGTTATTTAACAGGAGGGGGTACGCTTTACTACAGGGTGGTCCATAAGTGTGGAAACACCCTTATAAAAAGGAAATGAGTGAGGAAATATTAATCCAGTGTCTACACATATGAGATGGGAGTGGGGGAAAACATTTCCCACACCAGGTATTGTAAAGTGATGAGGCAAATTTCTTCATCAATGGTGAGGTAAACAGAACTACAGATACAGGTCAGAGACAAACCCTTAGACTAGAGAATGAATATAGATACATTAAAACGAAGAACACCATTGTTTTTCTTACAAAATACTGCATGTTTGATGTGTCACTATCCCAATTAAAAAAAGTTGCATCCAGATGGCCGACTTCAAGATGGCCGCCATACTGGTAACATACCCTAAAAAGTTTTACCCCACTCCCACATCTTGTGTAGACACTGGATTAATATTTCCATGCGGACCCCATAACACTGACAGAGATTGGTGCCAAAGCGTGGGTACATCAGGGTGCAGCATAATGAGAAATCTCTCCCTTGACTGACTGGTAGACAGGGGTCAATTTATGAAGCAGTGAAAAATGTGGAGAAGTAAGCCAGTGGAGAAGTTGCCCATGGCGACCAATCAGCATTGAAGTAACATTTATAATTTGCATACTATACAATTGTATAGAGCAGCTAATTGGTTGAAATGGGCAACTTCTCCATAGGCTCACATCTCTTCTCTTTTCACTGCTTCATGAATAGACCCCTTAGGGATTTGTGAAGCAGTGAAAACTGTGGAGAAGTGAGCCAGTGGAAAAGAATTAATCAGCATTGAAGTAACATTTATAATTTGCATACTATAAAATCATACAGAGCAGCTGATTGGTTGTCATGGGCAACTTCTCCACTGGCTCACTTCTTTCTTTTCACTGCTTCATGAATAGACCTAGGGGTAAATTTACTAAGATGGGAGTTCTATTTAAGATGGGATGTTGCCTATAGCAACCAATCAGATTCTACTTCTCATTTATCTAGCACCTTCTAGAAGATAATACCTGGAATCTGATTGGTTGCTATGGGCAACATCCCATTTTAAATAGAACTCCCATCTTAGTAAATTTACCCACTAGAGTGTGTGCTATTCGGTCTGGAAACTGGCCACATGCTGCAGTATTGGCCAAATGAGCCAATGCTGTATACATATGTGATGGGAACCACTAGATATGCTGACATGCTATTTCCCCAGTGAAAAAATTTGCTTGGACTGATCCCTGGGATCAACCTGCTGCTGGCCACGTTACAGAGACAAACTGTTCCGTGTAAAATGTCACTTAGATTTTTAACTATCGCTTACAAGAAACTGTTACTGTATTGCAATCCATTGTCATCACTGCAATTGCAGGCTTGTATCTGCCTTCTTTTTAACAGGTACCCATCCAGTGTCTTTGTTGGTGATACCTTTTGCTACTTTGCGGGAATGACGTTTGCTGTGGTTGGCATCATTGGGCACTTCAGCAAAACCATGCTGCTGTTCTTCATCCCGCAAATTTTGAACTTCCTATATTCCCTGCCTCAGTTACTGCACATAATCCCATGTCCACGCCATCGGCTACCAAGGTAATTGCACACACTGGGAGCGAAGCAAGAAAGCGAGTAACTTGGCATCTTGGCAAAACCATGCTGCATTGTGGGTGATCGGCTTTATAATGTGCAGAGATACAGATTTGAGGGGAGCGTGTCCAAACTGATATCTAACTTGCAGTGTAAAAATAAAGCTGTCCAGTATTTGTAGGCAACATGCAAAACAAATGTATTTGCTCCCCTTGCTTTGCAGCATGGTTTGTCCAGGTGCACAGGGGCAGATTTATTAAGCCTGGTGAAGTGATGAAGTGGAAGGTGTTAAAAGGACCAGCCAGTCAGCTCCTAACTGTCATTTTTCAAACCCAGCCTGTGACATGGAAGTTAGGAGCTGATTGGCTGGTCCTTTAACACCTTCCACTTTATCACTTCACTGAGCTTAATAAATCCGCCCCACAGTTACTTCTCTTTGCTTCCGACTCAGAAACAGTCCCACTGTGTTTCTCCATTTACCACTGTTTGGGGGACATGTACTAAGCAGTGATAAAAGTGGAGAAATGAGCCAGTGGAGAAGTGGACCATGGCAACCAATCAGCATTGATGGAACATTTATAATTTGCATACTATAAAAGTATACAGAGCAGCTGATTGGTTGCCATGGGCCACTTCTCCGTTGGCTCACTTCTCCACTTTTATCACTGCTTAGTACATGTCCCCCTTAGACACAGAACTTGGGGGTTAGTGTACCAAACTTTCTAAAGAGGACATGTGGAGATGTTGCTCTTAGAAACCAATCAGATTTTAGCTATTATTTATTTAGTACATTGTATAAAATGCTAGCTAGACTCTGGTTGCTCATAGCAACTTCTCCACATGTCCCCTTTAAAAAGTTTGATATATCGGCCCTTAAGTCTCTGATGTAAAACATATATTTGGGACTTTATTTTATACTGTAAGCAGCTTTCTAAGCAGTTCGGCAATGTGTCTGTTCATCTCTGTAGGTTGGATCCCCGTACTGGAAAACTGAACATGAGTTACAGCAAATTCAAAACGAAAGATCTGTCAGAAATTGGAGCTCTTGTTATAAAGGTACCCGGAAATTCCAATTTAGTTTTAAACACTTGTCAGAACTTTGAAACCAAATGACGTGCCTGCCTCTCTATCATGATCATGTAGGTTACCGAAGCTCTTCACGTGGTTGATGTCAGGCGACAGCAGGGTGAAGAAGGAGAATTCATGGAAATAAGTAACATGACTCTAATAAACTTTGTGCTGAAGCTTATTGGACCAACTAACGAGAGACACCTAACAATACTTTTACTTGTGATACAGGTACCATAGACCGGAATCAGTGATGATGTTTAAGTAAATGACATTCAAAATCATGCATAAAATAAATTAAGTTCCTATTTAGCGATTACTGAAAACCAGCATAAAATGAAGAGGCTTGACTAAAACCAGAATATTGGTTAAAAAAAAAAAAAAAAAATCATATTTGCCCAAATACCAAAGTGAATACTGGTTTTAAATAATGGCACCACAGTCCTACTATATGCTACACTAGTAGTTCTGGTCGTGGCATCTGCTGGGTTACACTAAGCCAGGCTGCCACCCCGTCTCACCCTCCCCTTCCCAGCCTACTCTTCGCATTTCCACCCATCCCAACACTAAGGGTAGGGCCGCTTGGCCGGAAGGAGACTGCACGCGCCCACGCATGTGCTACAGTCCCGCCGCCGCCGGATCCAACCGCAGCATGCTGCAGTTGGGCCGGACGGCAGGACAAGGGATTTCAGTGTGAACACAGACATCTGTGTCACTGGCCGGATCCTGTTCTGCGGGATTCCGCAGAACAGGATCCGTGTGAGCACAGAACCCCCCTCCCAGCCCAGCGGCTCCCATTCAGCGGGACCCGTTTGGCAGCTATATGTGGCCCTAGCCTAATACTTACCCTCCATTGTTTCCATTCCTCTTCACTCCTGCTGCCTGAGTGCATGTTATGGGCACGGAGCCGTGCAGTGACAGCTAGGGGGTGCACCGGGCACCTTTAGGTGTCATTTGCATGCACCACAGCCATAATTAGGTCATCGCGCAAAATGTCATTTAAATCAGGCTCCAATTTTATAAAAATAGATTATACAACAATCTGCTTAGATTCTGCACCTATAGAGCATGACCTGTAAACTAAGAGTTGCTATATGTTTGTTTTTTTCCAGTTTCTAAAGAACGGCACGTGTAATTGGTTCCTGCTGTCACTTTTATAGCATTTTACTATATTTGATACTAGCAAGAATGACTGGTTGCCACCTGTGGTATCTTACAGAGCAAAGGGCAGCTGATAACTACATAGTCTCAGAATTTAGGCTGTGACAAAACCATGTTCTACTTTTGGTTATTTTTTACGCCGTTTGGAAGTGGAGCTATACAGCTTTTCAGGCAGCCAGATAAAACTGTATTATTCAGGTTTTTACTTCCTCCTCCATGACAACGTACATTCCACCCCTCTCCCCGCAAGAATGGAACGCACACCTGGAAGGTATATAGAGCCACTCTTCCATAGTTTTTTCTGGGTTTTCTTTCTCTGTCTAGAATCAGGCTTGATTAATTATTGTTATGTTTTGGGTTGTAGTTACCTACCTGCAGATATGCCACTGCCAAGAGTAGGGGTAAGAGTATGTGAGCTCCCCTTCTGGGGCCCTGGTCGGCGTACCATGACAGATTACTAATCTGTGCAGAGGTAGTGTGACCAACCTTCTTCCAAAGGGATGCCTCTAGCTCAGAGGTTCCCAAACTCTTTTGAATCATGGCACCCTAGAGAATGAGAATTATTTTCACAGCACCTCTAGGCCAAAAGTTTCTTATTGAGAAATTTTAGAAATAAATATTAAATTAAGCAAATTGTATTTCTCTTACGTCTTAGTGGACACTGGGGTCATGTACTCTAGTACCATGGGGTATAGATCGGGTCCACTGGAGCCTTGGCACTTTAAAACTTTTAGTGTGTGAATATGTGTACTGGCTCCTCCCCTCTATGCCTCTCCTACCAGACTCAGTTGAGAAAAATGTGCCCAAGGAGCCAGGTGCACTTCTCTGGAGATCCAGAGATTTTTTTCTTTACTTTAAATGTAGTTTATTATTTTCAGGTAGCTCTGCTTGGCAGACAGACTACTTGCTTCGTGGGACATAGAGGGGGGGACCAAACCAACCTCCTGAGGGTTAATGGTTTGTAATCTCAGCTGACAGGACACTGAGCTCCTGAGGTACTGATCACACAGCATTAGTATGTGTGCCCACGCCAGCAGCTATCCGCCACCCTCTAACAGATGCCGAAGATACTGGTGCGGTGAGTGTTACATCGGGGTCCCGGATAGCAGGTCCCCGGTGCGGAATGGCGGCAGGTCGCGCGGCAGTCACAGGCCCGTAGCTGCGGTGCCCACTGCGGACAAACTGGCTCAGGGCTGCTGGCCCCGCAGTGCTCACAGTCTGTAAGGCTTTGTGTGGACTGTATTCAGTACAGAAATAGTGTTTTACTCCTTTTGCCAGTATAAAATTGAGAGGGACCGCGCGCCATTGTGAGGGACAGGGCTTCCCGGAGCGGGACCAGCAGCGGGAAGACACCATTTCCTTGCTGCTGCGGATCATCAAGGCTGCAGGCACACTGCTCCTCCAGGACCCATGCTGTAACAAGCTGTCAGAACTGGTACCACAGGTTTTCCACACTGATTCTGATCAGCCAGATGTGGGTGATGATGATATGGACGAAGACAGTTTTCTGTCCCCTGGGGTGGAGGCCCTCATTTTTGCTATAAGGGAGGTCCTTCACATACCAGATCCGGAGGCGGAACCGGATGAGGAGATATATTTTAATGTTAGACCCAAGAGTTCAGCTACTTTTCCGGTGTCTAAGGAGTTAAAGTCCCTAGCCAAGGAAACTTGTTTAAATCCTGATAAAAACCTCTGAGGAATTTTACATTTTTTTTTATCTACCTTCCCACTTCCAGCGGATGATAGGAAGGTATGCGAAAAACCACCGTCTGTCGATACCTCGGTATCCAGACTATCAAAAAAATTGGTGCTGCCAGTCCCTGGGGCGGTATCCCTAAAGGAGCCAACACTCAAGGCAATATATATGGCAGCTGATGCAGCACCGCGCCCTACAATTGTTTGTGGGTGGATCTCCAGGGCGGTGGTGAAGTGGTCTGATAACATTATTGATGGTTTAGACTCTCTACCCCGAGATGAGGTAGTTGCTCTGCTGCAACACATGCAAGATGCTGCAAATTTTATGAGCGAGGCTATAAAGGAGTTGTGTAAGATAAATGACCGCACTACTGCTATGGCGGTCTAAGCGCGCAGAGCTCTATGGTTACGTTAATGGGCGGCGGACGCTGATTCCAAGAAGGGTGTTGAAAATCTTCCCTTTACAGGTGATGCCTTGTTTGGAGACGAATTGAATAAGTGGATCTCTCAAGCAACGGCGGGTAAGTCTACCTACCTGCTGTCGGCTGCGTCACCTGCTAGACGTTCTTACACCGGACCCTCTTTGCAGTCCTTTCGCGTGGTAAGGTTCAGAGGCAGGGGCCGTTGGGGCTCCACCACTTCCAGAGGATCTCGTGGTAAGTCCCGTAAACCTGCTCCTGCCGTCTCCCTGGACCAGACTGCCGGATCCCCTTCTGCTAAACCCTCCGCGTGACGGTTTGCCCCAGCAGCAAGGCGACTTTCAGGTAGGTGCTCGCCTTCAACACTTCGCCCACGTGTGGGCAGAGTCCTGCCGGGATCCTTGGGTGAGGGACCTCATTTCCCATGGATGCCGGCTGGAATTCCAAACGCTCCCTACTCACAGGTTTTTCAAGTCGGGCTTACCAGCTTTACCCGCAGCAAAAGTTAACTTACGGGGGCGTGGCCTAACTGCTGCTGTGAGTGGAAATATCTCAGCTGAGTTGCAGGATTCCTGGCACTTCTCTCCCTCCCTGCACATTTATCTCTGCTCCTTTCAGCCTGGTGCCCTCTCCCCCACTCCTGCTGCTGTGCGCTGGCCGGTTGGTGAGGTCCGCGGAATCGGGGAGCACTCCTGGAGGCTCCTGCAGATTGCGGCCTACCTTCTGCCCTGAAGCCGGGGACTAAATTTTCGAGCCTACCCGGGCCGGACTTCCGGGACCCGGGAAAACGGGACGTGGCTCCGCCGGACGGCTCCCACCTCTCCCTGCAGACTCCTGGGGGGTCTCTGGGGGCTCCCAGAGGCCGAGGACCCGTGGGCCCTTGTGCTTTTACTCCTGTGGCCTGGGATCCACCTCTGTCTCCAGCTGGGAAGGAGACATTCACAGCCAGCGCCCATTTTGGATTCTTCAGTCTGTGCATCTCTGCAGCTCTGTCTCTCCCTGAGCTAAACCAGGACCAGTGATATCTGCCTGGGGCTCTCCTCCAGCTTTTTCTACTACATCTCCCTTGGAGTGTATATTCCATTATGTGGTAGTGCTGCCGATTCCTGCTGGAATCCCCTGTACTGGATCTGTGAGTACCCCCTTGCTGGGATTTGTTGTGCCTCTCTCATATTTGTCGTTTCTCTCCGACCCTGCAAAGATCTCTCTGCATGTAATAATGTTTGAATAGGGATGTGATGTGCTCTGTCCTCTCTACGTCTATACCCGGGGTCCTCATGCATACATAGTAGCTTCTGTTTGGAACCAGCATACTACTCTGCCTCCAGGGCCTGTGACGCATTGGCCTTCCAGTTTCACTCTTCTACTCCTTCTACTTCAGCCCTCTAACGATGCCCCCTAAAAAAATGAAGGACGCACTCCCGCCCCCGGTGGCTTTCTCTAATCAAAAAGGGGCTCGTATCTCCTCGTCTCCTGCCAGGAGCTCCATCCCATCGAGCCAACCTGACCGTCCTAAGGAGAGTTCTGGCCATTCCTTATCAGTCCCTTTGGTGGACTCTAATTCTACGGATCCTCTCACTGTCAAGACTCTGTGTCAAGTCCTTGCGGCTTTTAAATCTGAGCTCACTCAAGACCTCTCTCTGGCTATCCGTGAAGTTAAAGTGGAGCTAACTGCTTTAGGTGATCGCACAGACCACCTTGAACGTAAAATGGAGGAACTGGTGTCCTCTCATAATGACCTTATTTCGGCCCATGACCGACAACAAGCTGAGATGGAGACGTATAAAGACAAACTGGCGGAAATAGAGGACAGGTCGCGGAGAAATAATATTAAAATCCGAGGTATCCCAGACTCTGTGGCCAATTCGGAACTTCTGGACTATGCTATGTCCCTCTTCCGCAAACTGCTACCTGGGACGGACGACAGAGACCTTCTTATCGATCGCATTCACCGGCTTCCGAAACCACGGTCGGTTTCCGCCTCCTACACTCGGGATACTCTCCTCTGTGTTCACTTCTTCACGACCAAGGAACGAATAATGCAAGCTGCCAGATCTGCGTCTGATTCGGATATGCTTGGAGGCATACAAATATTTCCTGACTTCTCGGCACTGACCATCTCTAAACGTAGAGCTCTAGCTCCTATCACGGAGGCACTACGTTCTCATGACATTAGATACAGATGGGGCTTCCCAGTGAAATTGGTGATTTCCCATGAGAATTCCTCCTACGTAGTTGCCACTTTGGACGCTGGGGTTAAGCTGCTTAATGACTGGGATGTTTCGGTCAAAGTGCCCTCTACATTGAAACCTCGCCTGCCACTTACTCGTGAGTGGTCTGCGACCTGACTGAGTATTCAATGTTCCAATTAATTTAGTTCCTGGTTGATCTTCATGTTTGGTTGGGGACTCCGTCCCCCTTATAATGCATACCGGATACGTGAGTTTATCTGTTATATATGTGTATGCTTTTGGTTCCTTCATTTGCTGTTTATATTACTATGTGTACCTGCATTTTCCTCTGATTCTATCGCTTTTATCTTTCTTTTTCTTCTTACTGTACACATCAGGGTATCTCACTAGTCACTTACATTATTTGCTGATGTGCTTGTTGGTACCCTTATTGGTACTTGTAGTTTGGCTATACGTTATTGCTCCAGGTATACATGTGCCTTTTGTACCCCGGGTGGTGATACTACCGCCACCTCCCCATACTTTTTCTACTGCATACCTTTCCCCTGCAGTAGCAATGCGGTCCCGATATAATGGGCCCTTTTGGTTTTTCCTGCCTGTCCTTTCCTCTTTTTTCCCTAGTTTGTCCCCCCCCCCACACCCCCAATTTGGGATGTCAGCTGTTTTTGCTTTTTCTATATTTTAAATGGAACGAATATATTCATTGAATGTTAAAGGGTTGAACTCCCCCAATAAACGCAGGCTAGCCTTGACCACTTTTCATAAACACAGAGCTGACATAGTTGCCTTGCATGAAACGCATATTTTGTCAGCAGGTCCCCCGGCTCTGAGAGACCGGAGATACCCAGTTGGCTTTTTTACAAATGGCCCCTTCAAGCGCAATGGAGTGGCTGTTCTTTATCGGAGCTCTGTTTCGTTTGAACTGCTGTCCCAGATAGCTGACAAGAATGGACGTTTCATCATTCTAGTTGGAAAATTGGAGGATAAGATGGTTACGATTGTATCTCTCTACGCTCCCAATTCTAACCAAGTCCCCTTCCTTAGAAAAGTTTGCTTGACTACTGCGAGGGTTCGTCAGGGTGCCCTGCTTATGTTGGGCGACTATAATTTAGTGCTTGATCCTAAATTAAATAGATCTCCTCGGTCTTCTTCCCAGATGTCTGCGGCTCTGGCTGGCCCGTCACTAGCCTTCCGTAATTTGCTGGCAGAATATGACCTGTATGACTTGTGGAGAGTTCAGAACCCAACTTCGAGAGATTATACGTATTTCTCTCCAGTGCACAATTCCTACTCTCGCATAGATCTTATTCTTTGCGATAAGTGGACTTTGCAGCACTCAGCACAGGTGGATGTTCTGCCTATTTCCTGGTCCGATCATGCTCCTCTCCTATGGTCTTGGAATATTTGCCACCAATTTACCCCCCCTCGGCCGTGGCGCCTATCTGCCCACCTGCTGTCGGACCCTATATCTAAAAAAGCGATTGATGATTGCATCTCCCTCTATATGGAAACTAATTCCCCCTCAGATACTTCTGTCCCGACTTTCTGGTGTGCCCAGTTGTGCGAGGCACTGCGATCCAAGCCGGTGCTAGACTCAAACGACAAGCTATCCAACAACAACAAGACTTGGAATCTAAACTTAAGGAGGTTGAAGATAGGAATAAGCACCACCCCTCTAGGGCCCTACGTAGGGAATTAAAGGATATCCGAGGCCAACTCCAGAAACTCCTTATGAGACTGACTCAGTTTGCTTTAAATAGGTTGAGACAAAAATTTTACCTGACTGGTAATAGACCGGGGAAAATGCTGGCTCGCAAGCTCCGTGCTCTCCAGGCTCGTAATAGGATTAGACATCTGATTTCTCCTCAGGGTGGTAAAGTGTCCAATCCATATGACATAGAGAATCAATTTGCTAGATATTATACCAAGCTGTACAACCTTTCTTCTGATCCCCTTACTTTTCAACCCACTCCGGATTCTATACAATCCTTCCTAGCCGACGTCAAACTCCCCTCCCTTTCTGCGGAACAGCTTGAGACATTAAATGCCCCGTGGACCCCCTCCGAGGTAATTCAAGTAATGAAATCACTCCCGCATAATAAAGCCCCCGGTCCAGATGGCTTCATAAATTAATTTTATGTTTCTCTCTGTGATCAACTATCGCCCACCCTGACCTCCTTGTATAATTCAATCTCCTCTCTTGGTGCTTTCCATACAGAAATGCTGGAGGCTCAGATTATCACTATACCCAAGCCAGGTAAAAACCCAGCGCATTTTCAAAATTATAGGCCCATTGCACTATTGAACGGTGATATTAAAATTTTTGCCAAGCTTGTCGCTTTCCGTTTAAATGTCTTTCTGCCATCTCTCATTGCCTACGACCAAGTTGGGTTTGTGCCTGGTAGACAGGCATCTGACAATACCCGTAGGGTTTTTGACTTGATTGATATCGTTCCCTCTAACACTGGCCTTCTCCTGCTCTCTTTAGATGCGGAGAAGGCGTTTGATAGACTGAACTGGCAATATATGTCCTCGGTTCTAGACAAGTTTGGTTTTAGTGGCCATATTCTTTCTTCGTTTTTATCTCTATATAGCTCCCCCTCTGCACGGGTATTTAGTAACGGTTTCCTCTCTGATACATTTCCTATTACGAATGGAACCCGACAGGGTTGCCCTCTATCTCCCTTAATATTTACGTTGGGCATAGAACCCCTTGCTGAGAAGATTAGGATGTCTGGGGGCTTCCCGGGGGTGACTATTGGCACTACTACTCACAAGTTGTGCCTCTTTGCGGACGACGTCCTTCTGTTTGTCACGGACCCCCTAACCTCCCTCCCTTGTTTGCATGCTATCTTGGGACAGTATAGTGCAGCTTCCTTTTATAAAATTAATACAACAAAGACAGATGCTCTCCCCATTAATATCCCAGCTCCCATAGTGTCCACCCTTCAATCACACTATCCATATAACTGGCGTTCGGCTTCAATTCAGTATTTGGGGATCCAAATTCCACCTTCTACGGCCTCTGTTTTTGAGGTTAACTTACCTCCACTCATTAATAGTTTTTTATACCTGACTAAGTCCTGGCTATCTTATGATATTTTGTGGATTGGCCGCCTAGCAGCCTTCAAAATGACTTTTACCTAAACTCATGTACTTATACCGACCCATACCTTTTTTCCCCCCTAAAACGTACCTTGATAGATGTCGTGCTATAATGCTACGATATGTCTGGAAGGCACGGCCACCCCGATTGGCTCGGTCCAAAATGATTCTCCCTCGTAGAAAGGGAGGGCTAGATATGCCCGACCTGGTCCTTTACCAGGAGGCATGTGTGCTGGCCCAGTTTAAATACTGGTTGAGTGGGGCGCCTGTAGTGGGATGGGTATCTCTTGAACGTACTGGGAGTGTGGAACTTCCCTTAGAAGACCTTTTTAAGATAAACCCAAACTCTAGACCCCGCTTATTGTCCCTCCTCCCCGCCACTAGAACATCTTTACAAATCTGGGATAAATTGGTGACTCGCCTGCCTGGACATCAATTTCCATATTCTACTATCTCACTACGAGCCATAGCTAAATTAATACCTAATTTAAATCTCTCTACCTGGTTTGTTTGTGGTTTGACTGTCTTGGGGGACCTTATGGATGGTAATGTTATGCTATCGTTTTCTCAACTCCAGTCTCTATATAATCTCCCCAGTGGAGAATTATTGCATTATTTCCAAATTCACCACTGTACAAAGGTTTGCCTAGACAGGTGACCCCCCCGAACCCGTTATCCCAGGTTGTCTTAACACGTGTATCTCTATGTGACTGTAGAGGGGACATCTCGTTTTGGTACAGGACGCTTATCAGCTTGCTTACTACTACGAAGTCTAATGCGCAGCTGAAATGGGAACAAGACTTGGATCTTCCCCTATCTGAAGCCCAATGGGAACAAATTTTTATTTCTTCTTACCGAATGTCTTGAAGTGCTTGAATCACACGGAGATGCATATCAAACTCCTTAATAGACTATATTTAACACCGGATAGGCTACACTCATTCCGGCAATCTTGTTCCAAATATTGCTGGCGTAACTGTGGGGAAATAGGCCATATTTTCCATATTTTCTGGTCCTGTCCTTCCCTTCGACATTTCTGGAGCGAGATATTTGCTTTGATTAATTCGGTCTTACACCTGTCCCTCACCCCCTCTCCGGCCATGGCCCTGCTCCACATTTTTCCTGCTGAGATACCACCTCATCAGAGATATCTGGTGGGGCATATTTGTATAGCTGCCAGGGCTGCATTGGCCCAAAGTTGGAAACAAGCTTCTCCCCCTCCTCTGTCACTAGTCACCAACAAAATTCAATAAAATTTTACTATGGAAACTGAGTTCATGCCTTACTCTTCTGCGGCCTCCTCCCCAATGGTGAAATGGAGAGCATGGCATGACTACGTCACTGCTGGAGGGGGTGTTTCGCCTTCCCCCTAACTGACTCGTCTTATACTTCCGCTCTGTGCACCGGCTGTGCCTTACTAGCCCTGTGTCTATTATTGATTATCTGTTTATTGATATGTTTTCATGTTTGACCCGTGTTTATCTTTATCTGTATCTTTTTCCAAGATGACTTTGTATTTTTCCTATTGCATCTATATTGGATTGTTATATTTAACTTCTGTGAATTTTGATATTTGCATGTTTACATCCTGTTCCCTTGGTTCATTGTACCCCCTCCTTCTTTCTTTCTGTACCCCTTCCCCTTGCAAAAAGAAAACTTGTTTTCAATAAAAACTATTGATAAAAAAAAAAAGTTAACTTACAAGAGGCTATTCAAAAACTTTTGCAGATGGGTGGTGGTGGTTCCTGTACCTCCTCTGTTATGCACCAGGGGTTTTTACTCCAGTCTTTTTGTTGTTCCCAAACCAGACGGTTCAGTGCACCCCATCTTGAATCTGATGTCTCTCAACCCGTATCTGTGGGTGTTCAAATTCAAGAAGGAATCTCTGAGGATGGTGGTGTCCGCTCTGGAGGAGGGGGAGTTCCTGGTGTCTCTGGATGTCAAGGATGCTTACCTTCACATTCCTATATGGCCCCCTTATCAGACTTACCTCAGGTTCGCCATATTGGACAACCATTTCCAGTTTCAAGCCTTACCCTTCGGATTATCCACAGCTCCGAGGGTCTTCATGACGGTCATGGCAGAGATGATGCTGCAACTGTGCAGGATGGGAGTAAACATACTACTTGGCCAATCTCCTCATAAAGGCTGTGTCCAGGGAACGTCTGCTACACAGCATCGCTGTGACTACCCGCCTCCTCACGGATCATGGGTGGATCCTCAATTTCAAGAAATCTTACCTGGAACCGACCCAACGTCTTCAGTTCCTGGGAATGATACTGGACACGGTATCTCAAAAGGTGTTTCTCCCGATGGACAAGGCCTTGACTATTCAGGCTATGGTCCGCTCGGTGCTCAGTCCTCACAAGGTGTCTATACATCTTTGCATCAGATTACTGGGCAAGATGGTGGCTGCTTACGAGGCAATCCAATGCAGCAGGTTTCATGCCCGGCCGTTTCAACTGGATCTGCTGGACAAATGGTCGGGTTCCCACCTGCACATGCATCAGGAAGTGACCCTGTCTCCAAAAGCCCGGATTTCACTATCATGGTGGCTTCAGATTCCTCACCTGGTAGAGGGCAGACGTTTCAATATCCACTGGTGGATTCTACTGACAACGGATGCCAGCCTCCGGGGCTGGGGAGCGGTGACCCAAGGGGCCCAGTTCCAAGGGTGATGGTCAGTCCAGGAATCGGCTTTACCGATAAACATCCTGGAAGTCAGGGCGATTTTACAATGCTCTTCAACAAGCCTCCCCTCTCTTGAAGGGTCAGGCGATCCAGGTTCAATCGGACAATGCCACGGCGGTTGTGTACATAAACCAACAAGGGGGAACAAGAAGCAGAGCGGCGATGCGAGAAGTGTCAAAAATCCTCTTCTGGGTGGAGGCCAACGCAAGGGCCAACTCAGCCATATTCATTCCAGGAGTGGACAGCTGGGAAGCAGACTTCCTCAGCAGGCACGATCTCCATCCGGGGGAATGGGGCTTACATCCCCAGGTGTTTCAACAGTAACTTCTCCAGTGGGGCTGTCCGCAGATAGATCTGATGGCTTCTCGTCTCAACAAGAAGCTGTGCCATTACTGTTCCAGAACAAGGAATCCACAGGCTGTAGCAGTGGACGCGCTGACGACACCGTGGATGTGAAAAAGGTCAGTTTGGTGCCGCACAGGACTATAAAGATCTCTTTGTAATGGGCTCTTATAGAATTTGTCCCTTGTGAACCAACAGTGCATATGCATAAGAGATGCCTGAAATCTGTATCCAAGGAGTTACTGTTGTTGGTGGTGCACCCAGAGTCAATAGTACGTGTCAGTATTTCAAAAGAAAAAGAGAGACTCTGTGTTGGGGCACGCTTAAAAAATAAAACTTAACTTTTAATTAGAATATAATTAAATTATGGTACACAGACAAACACACATATAATACTTTAAGAGAAGGTCATAAAGAATTTTTAACCTCTCTCCACTTGTATTTTTTAATCTGAGGACAGATTCTCAATTATCAATAAGAAAAAAATGATGAATAGGAGTATCAATTCTCCAATTAATATAGGTATTTGAAGTGACAGTGACACCCAAGATGAAAATATCAGAAATTCAATTTCAACATAACAGAATTTTTTTTCGACATATGGCACATAGGCATTTGATATAACAATTTAGACTATGAATTTAGTCCATTAACCAATGCCTATTGTGATAGTATATCCTGGTAAGGGTTAATCTGCTATTGCTAAGTTTCTGATCAACATGTACAGTGAAAGGAAAAAACTCTGAGTCTGTGAAAAAAAGAATATGGATGTGAAATCGGTAAGGGTCAAAGGTTGCTCCAACACTTCTGCTTTTCACATGGAGACAGAGGTATTTATTACTGCACCTAATATTCCCTAGCAGTCTCCCATCTAGGTACTAATCAGGCTCCTCACTGCTTAGCTTCCAAGATCAGGCGAGATTGGGCGTAACCAGTGAGATATGGCAGTAATATCACATAGGTTGTGAATGAGAGGGTGTATGGTTATTGACACATACCAGAAAGAGTACTTCTACTGTCCATTAATGTGCACAGTCTTTCTGTTACTTTCGCATTGCAGAGAAATTATGTCACTGGCATCAGGATGAGAGAGTACTGAAAGAGCAAGATACAGGAAACATATAGGTTCAGGGCCCGTCTTCTGCTGTCCACTGTCATATAAAGATATAGCGGACAGTGGATGAGAGAGGCGGGTTACCTAGGCCTATTGAAAATTAGTGTGAAATTACACAGGTATCTTAAAGTTTCCTATGATAATAAAGCATCCAAATTCAGATATTGCATATTATAATCATAGCAGTTGAGGGCAAAAATTTGCTATTGGCGATGCCCCTAGGGTACAACAATAGAGAACAGAAATCCGCTATTGGAGATATCACATAGACATCTGTGATCAGAAAAATTTCTAACAGTGTGTTATGGTTTGTAGGTATAAATTAACCATCTACATAACAAAGTTAAAATTGAAGTGTAAGAATAAGAGTAAAGAGCATTCACTGAAAACGTTGGATATCAGACACTATAGTTGGATAATAAAATAGCAGATTAACAAATATTAAATAATTTAATAACCAAAATTTCGTCAAATATACGATACCAGGAGGTGAGTGGGCTGAACCGTGCACTGTTCAGCACCACTAAACACAGACGGCCGTTTCACCTGAAGGTGGCTTGTTCAGTGATTGGGCGTAACCAATCTCGCCTGATCTTGGAAGCTATTTTATTATCCAGATGTCCACGTGATATCTCCAATAGCGGATTTCTGTTCTCTATTGTTGTACCCTAGGGGCATCGCCAATAGCAAATTTTTGCCCTCAACTGCTATGATTATAATATGCAATATCTGAATTTGGATGCTTTATTATCATAGGAAACTTTAAGATACCTGTGTAATTTCACACTAATTTTCAATAGGCCTAGGTAACCCGCCTCTCTCATCCACTGTCCGCTATATCTTTATATGACAGTGGACAGCAGAAGACGGGCCCTGAACCTATATGTTTCCTGTATCTTGCTCTTTCAGTACTCTCTCATCCTGATGCCAGTCACATAATTTCTCTGCAATGCGAAAGTAACAGAGAGACTGTGCACATTAATGGACAGTAGAAGTACTCTTTCTGGTATATGTCAATAACCATACACCCTCTCATTCACAACCTATGTGATATTACTGCCATATCTCACTGTTTATGCCCAATCTCACCTGATCTTGGAAGCTAAGCAGTGAGGAGCCTGATTAGTACCTAGATGGGAGACTGCTAGGGAATATTAGGTGCAGTAATAAATACCTCTGTCTCCATGTGAAAAGCAGAAGTGTTGGAGCAACCTTTGACCCTTACCGATTTCACATCCATATTCTTTTTTCAATTTATTTGTCTGATCACAGACTCACTTAGAGTTTTTTCCTTTCACTGTAAATGTTGATCAGAAACTTAGCAATAGCAGATTAACCCTTACCAGGATATACTATCACAATAGGCATTGGTTAATGGACTAAACTCATAGTCTAAATTGTTATATCAAATGCCTATGTGCCATATGTCGAAAAAAAATTCTGTTATGTTGAAATTGAATTTCTGATATTTTCATCTTGGGTGTCCCTGTCACTTCAAATACCTATATTAATTGGAGAATTGATACTCCTATTCATCATTTTTTCTTATTGATAATTGAGAATCTGTCCTCAGATTCAAAAATACAAGTGGAGAGAGGTTAAAAATTCTTTATGACCTTCTCTTAAAGTATTATATGTGTGTTTGTGTGTGTACCATAATTTTATTATATTTTAATTAAAAGCTAAGTTTTATTTTTTAAGCGTGCCCCAACACAGTCTCTCTCTTTTTTTCTTTTGAAATACTGACACCGTGGATGTACCAGTTTGTATACCTGTTCCCTCCACTACCGTTAATCCCAAGGGTTCTCAAAAGACTAAAACGGGAAAGCGTTCAAGCAATCCTAATTGCCCCAGATTGGCCTCGGCGGCCATGGTACTCTGACCTCCTGACGATGTCTCTGGAGGATCCCTGGCCACTGTGGCTCCAAGATCTTCTTCAGCAAGGTCTGTTTGTCTTTCCAGACTTACAGCAGCTTGGAAGCGGTTTGACGGCTTGATAGTTGAGAGGGAGATTCTAGCAAGAAAAGGTCTTCCATCCAGGGTTATTTCCACCATGGTCCAGACCAAGAAGATGGTTACGTCGAAACACTATCATCGTATCTGGAAAAAGTACGTTTCCTGGTGTGAAAGTAGAAAGGTGTCTCCCGTGAAATTTAGAATTGGTCGTTTTCTACTTTTCCTGCAAGCGAGAGTGGATATGGGCCTACGTTTAGGCTCCATCAAAGTCCAGATTTCGGCGCGCTCTATTTTCTTTCAGAAACAACTTGCCATGTTACCTGAAGTACAGACTTTCATCAAGGGTGTTCTTCATATACAACCACCCTTTGTGCCTCCCATGGCTCCGTGGGGACCTCAATGTGGTTCTGTCCTTTTTCCAATTGGATTGGTTTGAACCTTTGAATAGGGTGGAGTTAAAATTTCTCACCTGGAAAACGGTGATGTTATTGGCCTTGGCGTCTCCCAGGGGTGTCTCTGAATTAGGGGCCTAATCTTGTAAGAGCCCTTATTTGATTTTTCATGAAGACAGAGCAGAACTTAGGACCTGTCCTCAGTTTTTACCTAAGGTGGTGCCTGCTTTTCATGTGAATCAGCCTATTGTGGTTCCAATGTTGTCTGATGCTTCCATTGGTCCTGAGTCCTTGGATGTGGTCAGGGCTCTGAAGATGTATGTCAAAAGGACGGCCCGTCATTGGAAATCTGACTCGCTGTTTGTCCTTTTGTGATGCCTCCAAGATTGGTTGGCCAGCTTCTAAGCAATCTATTGCTTGTTGGCTTCGGTTGACCATTCAACAGGCCTATACTTCAGCGGCTCTGCCTTTGCCGACATCTATTCAAGCCCACTCAACGAGGTCTGTGGGCTCTTCCTTGGCGGCTAC